>NW_027516492.1:0-58213 GCF_048772815.1 Callospermophilus lateralis | reverse complement strand
CACAAGCACCTCTGCAGGGCTTTGAAGAACTCATTTGACCCAAAGAATCCCTATTGTCATTTGATGGAGTGCAGGAACCTAACAGAGGAAGGCAAGAGACTTCATCCACAATGAATGAAATTTTTTGCCATTTTGGTTTTGGAAGCTCACATGGGATCATTCTTAAGATCCATCAGGTGCTGAGAATCTAAGTCACAGCCACACACAGGTCCAAGAGGCTGATAAAGGCACATCCCTTTCCAAAGCAATTAAGCAAAGAGCCACAGGTGAGGCCCATTCATTTCCATTTGAAAACTGTTTTCTTCAGGCTTCACAAAGGGGTGGCCTGAGGCAAAGACCTTCCTGACATTCAGTGAAACACAACAATAAGTAAGCAAAAGGCCCAAAGAAGGGTTTCTGCACTGCGACTTTCTTGGTCACACTGATATCTGAGTTTTCTGAGATGCTCGCCATTCTCTTCAGCTATCCAGTACATGGCCATGTCACAGAGCTTGGAGGTGGTACATATTTTGGACACAAATCCATGAGCCTATTCTGGAGTGTGGCCAGAATTCACGAAGAAAACAACAACTTAGAAAGATAGCAGGTGTTGCACATCGATAAGACAAGCTGCAGTCCATTCATATATTGGGCAGGATGAATTATGGGAAGATTTATACTAGACAGGACACATCCATTAATGCATTCTCTTTTCTAATGTCTACAACAACGGACACAGTGGGATACACAGAAACAGAAACACTCGCCGTGTCAAATGACTTGCTAGAAACTGTCCACTCCAAACCAAACAAACCGCCTTTCCTATCTATTCTCAGAACATGAGACAAAACAACAAACCCACACCCACTCCCACAAAGGCACCTCCTTCCCCCAAGTAGGTCTGTGACTATCCGGAGTGTCCTCTGACTGGTGGGCCATACTATGTTCCCCCGAAATGGCCTGTCTTCTCTCAGATCTTGTTTCCTTGACCAACTCTGTGAAGATGTCAGGAAACAGTGGTTAGCCACTACCTGTTTTCTCAGGATAGGTCCATCTTCAGAGCTCTCCTGGCATTTGGCCATCCTCACATCATTAGGTACCAAGAAAACTGACTCTGTCCTTGGTAAATCCAAACAAGTGAGCCCACTGGGACTGGGACTGGGACTGCCTCTGGGTGCCTGGCTTCTTGGATACCAAGTTCAGAGAGTTCCATCACCAAGGAAATGAGGTATGTCACATTCTTTGGAACTGAATGAGGTCACTGCCTTGGCAACCACTTTGTCCTAACAGTTGCTTCCAAGGGTAACATAAGATGGAGGTTGCCCCTACTTCCTGTGACACTTTCATAAGGTAGAATGTATATCACCATTGGCACCCGGGAACAGCTCTCCACTCAGCCCTGGTTTGGTCCATCTTCTGAACAATAAGAAGAGAGAGAGGCAGATTCAGACACATCCCTTCATCCTGACCAGGTTGTTTGCCATGGAAGATGACTTTTGCTCTCTCAGGTGCTTCAAACCTGCCTACAACTTCTCCAGGTATCATTTGTGCATGGACATTTGAGGTTCTCATCAGGTTGAAGGTCCCCAACTTTCTTGTATTGTAAGAACCACTCTGTCTCTGCTCTTCTGTAAAATGATTGAGGGAACAGTGTATACTTGGGGTTAAAAACAGGTTTGATTTGGATTACGAGTGATTCTGTGTGATGAATAATGGTATTGGGAACCTGCAATATTTACAAGAATATAGAGGTGAAATATAAGTAGGAAAACAGAAATCTAGGTATGATTTGAAGCCCAGAAGGGTTTCGCCCTTGATTGGGATACTTAGCTTTGAATGATGTTCTGCAAAGATGCCTCAGATAATTCGATATACAATGGCATAGGACCTTGTACGTTGGAATATTGAATTTAGAGGAGAACATCCAGTCAAAAAGGGATATTCAGTAGGATTAGGAAGATAGTCGGTAGGTTTAGGAAGAAGAGTGAGTATAGAATTTGGACCAAAAGTTCTTTAGCAATTGACTTTCGGTTGTTGAGTGAATGTAAATGTCAGCACATATGAAGAGTCAGTCACTATGTTGAACTGGGGAAAATATGTAGAAAAGCAGATATCAATAGAAACATTACGAAATCAGGCAAAGTATAAAGTGAGTGATAGAATTAGACATTTTCAACAGGGTTGAGTTTGAATATATAAATTAGGAAAAAACAAATATGTAGTCACCAATAGGATTGACAATTGACAGCGTTAGGCAACCTGGACATGGATGTTTTTAGAAATCCATGTTCACTTTCCATTTAGGCTTTGGTACAATCATAAGTGTGACCTTTCCATTTTTTGTCCAGAATATTACTGTGATAATGAGGTGACATGAGTATTTCTTTCACCATTTCAGGGAGCAATATATTGAAGATGTAAAATGAGAATCGGGGGTACAAAGAGGTTACCCTGTTTCTAGGAACATAGAGAAAAAGCATGAATAGACCATACTGTGAATAAATAATATAACTTTTTTGAACTTTAAATAATGAATTGAACTGATATCTGAAAAATTAAAGGAAATCGTATATTGATATACAATCATTCATTCCAACCAGGTATATATGTAATGGAAATATTAGTGTTTTGGTTTATCATGAAGAGTGTGTGAGTTTTGCTTCAAAATGATTATGGAAATTCAAAATAATGTGTTTGGAAAGAAGTCTCATGAAAAGACCAGTCAAGAAACCCTGACAATACATGTGTTCTGAAGCAAGAAGTGGTGAAAGTGAAACAAATGCTTATTAATTTGTGAACTTGTGGATGAAATGTATATCCTGTGATGTGCAAAAACTGAAGAAACAATAATGTACCAGTGTCGAATACAAATGAATGACAAATTACATATCATGTCCCATTGAAGTCTACTTGCATTGATGTTAGACTGGGTAAGTTACTGTAGAATAATTAGGGATTTGTATGCACCATTCACTGAAGTTAGTTTTCAGTACTAGGAAACATATATGTATTTCAGGTGGATGAATATTTCTGATTATAATCTTTTGAAAAGTGGATTATAAATCCACATACATGAACATGAATGACTTTAGAGAGTGTATATTAGACACATATATTTCATATTTTGAAAAATTTGGAGAGTATATCTATATCTATATCTATATCTATATCTATGCACACACACACACACACACACACACACACACACACAACACTCACAGACATTAAAAAGTACCAATATAAATGCCAATCGAAATACATCAGTAAATATGTATCATCCACAAATGCAAAAAATATTTATTTTACTGAACATGAGTTAATGTATAATGTTGTTCTACTAGGACGCTCTCCTACAGGTTGAATTTTCATTTGAAACAGCATTTAGGAGGAGTGAACTCTTCTCACAATTTGTATCTGCCAAGACAGCCACCTCACAAAAATGTACGTGTGATACCTGGTAGGATTCTATATATGCATATAAATATACATGTGTGAATAGGCTACAGAAAAGGCAAACAAGAATTCACATATTTGTTAAGTTTAAAAACACATGGAGAATATTTCAATTAAAATTTGACTAGATTTATAACTCCTACCTTATATAATGCAAAATGTCAAGTCCAACTATACAACATGTCTCCTCTGAAGTACTTGTATTTCTAATGTGTTGGATTAATTTTCTCCATTATATTAGGATGAATAGTCTGAGTCTACTAGGTATGGTTAGTGTCAGGGATTCAGTATTTCAAATGGAAAATTGGAAAATGAATCCAATGTGTATGTAAATATATGCTGCACAAATATCCTCCCGCTCTCATCCAGAACAATGCCTTGACATTACCTTCACCCCAAGTAAGACACAATTAGAGGAGAAGAGTTACAAAATCAGTGAATACATATCAGGAATGGAAAATGCTCAGGAGTTCACAACCTTGGAGGTGGTAGAGGAGTTTCCAAAACTAAGGGACAGGGTAAACACTCCACAAACATGGAGCTCTGCTGGCCTAAAAACTTTTTGAGAAACTGCCTCTGAGCTTCCACACTTGAAATATATGTAGTTTTCAGGAGATTTGGCTTCCTCTGTAGTGAGACCATCAAAGCTGGGTCTGCACCTATGTGACCTGGAGGACATGGTTTCTTATTTTCCAATGAACAAGATGAAGCAGTGCTGAATCCTCTCTTTGTAGGTAAACTGAGGCCACTGGGGACTAAGTGTCTCCCCGTGTGGACTGTGATGCCATTTGGTCTTCCTCCAATTTGTGGTGTTTTTGCTGCTGCACTGTGAGTTTGGTATTTGTTTCACGAAATACTAGGAGCTAAACTGGGACACAGTGCTGGAGGGAGTCTGTCACGTGTGGTGGGTCAGGGTCTGCAAGAGAATGCAACAACTAGGCTCCTATCTCTTACAGCTTACCCCATTGCCCCCTTGTCCATATCAACATGATTCTTAATTTTCCTCTGAAAACTCTCCATATAACAAGATGCCTTTACATATAAGGGTCTGCTGGCTGCACCATGTCAGTTACAAGCCATTTGGAATCCAATGGTAGATCCACATGGCCCTACCACGGATGTTTTATCAAACACCTCCCCACCACTGCTCTAGACCCACTACTCAGCAGGCTCCAACTTACTGGCATCTCTGTTCTACACCATTTTCATGAAACTCAGTAAATCAAGGCACTGTCTGGTATACTCATGATCAGCAACTGGACATCCAATGTTTCTCCAGTGCCACCTGGTCATAGGAATTTCAAAAATTTCATGGTATTTATCTAGCCATTTTTCAAGCATATAGTTGGAGGCACTGTGGGTTTCAGTTCATTCAGCAAACATTAAATGGTGAGGAAGCTCATTTCAATGAAATCTCTGGAGAACTCTCACAGGCACGGCTTCCCAAAGAGTGGACAAAAGGTCGCATTAGGCCAGGCCCATTGAGGTCTACAATGTGAGGTCCATGTGTGTTTTGACTCTCAACTATGGCTGCCATTTTTTGAAGAATAAAATCATGTGATATCCTTTGCTGAGATTCCCAGGCCTCTGTGGAAATCCACCCGGGGCCTAGGTCTCAGTTTACAAGAGCGACTTTCATACGTGGCCTCTTAAAATCCCAACAAAATTCATGGCAATGCTTCTCTGAGTTCAGTTCCAAAACCCAGTCTCTAAGGGGAATCACACCAGAGTTCAAGCCCACGTGGACCCAGTCATTTTTTCCAATGCCACACAAATGACCAAAATTAAAACCAAAACACTCCCACATGGCCCTCATCTTATTCCATATAGTCAATCATCTTAACCTCTGGCAGGAGGTTTCCATGAGGGGTGCAGCCCAAGACAGTGTCCAAAATCAGCTCCTTTGCCCCTCATTTGCCTAAAGTCAGGGTAGCCTGGACACCGTTTCTGTGAACCAGGAGTGAACAAATAAGCCTGCCATTAATACTTCTGTGTTTCTCCAATTTTGAGGCTTACTGATTTTAGGTATCGATTCTTTAGGTGATTTAGAGTCATGCGAAAACACAAGCACCTCTGCAGGGCTTTGAAGAACTCATTTGACCCAAAGAATCCCTATTGTCATTTGATGGAGTGCAGGAACCTAACAGAGGAAGGCAAGAGACTTCATCCACAATGAATGAAATTTTTTGCCATTTTGGTTTTGGAAGCTCACATGGGATCATTCTTAAGATCCATCAGGTGCTGAGAATCTAAGTCACAGCCACACACAGGTCCAAGAGGCTGATAAAGGCACATCCCTTTCCAAAGCAATTAAGCAAAGAGCCACAGGTGAGGCCCATTCATTTCCATTTGAAAACTGTTTTCTTCAGGCTTCACAAAGGGGTGGCCTGAGGCAAAGACCTTCCTGACATTCAGTGAAACACAACAATAAGTAAGCAAAAGGCCCAAAGAAGGGTTTCTGCACTGCGACTTTCTTGGTCACACTGATATCTGAGTTTTCTGAGATGCTCGCCATTCTCTTCAGCTATCCAGTACATGGCCATGTCACAGAGCTTGGAGGTGGTACATATTTTGGACACAAATCCATGAGCCTATTCTGGAGTGTGGCCAGAATTCACGAAGAAAACAACAACTTAGAAAGATAGCAGGTGTTGCACATCGATAAGACAAGCTGCAGTCCATTCATATATTGGGCAGGATGAATTATGGGAAGATTTATACTAGACAGGACACATCCATTAATGCATTCTCTTTTCTAATGTCTACAACAACGGACACAGTGGGATACACAGAAACAGAAACACTCGCCGTGTCAAATGACTTGCTAGAAACTGTCCACTCCAAACCAAACAAACCGCCTTTCCTATCTATTCTCAGAACATGAGACAAAACAACAAACCCACACCCACTCCCACAAAGGCACCTCCTTCCCCCAAGTAGGTCTGTGACTATCCGGAGTGTCCTCTGACTGGTGGGCCATACTATGTTCCCCCGAAATGGCCTGTCTTCTCTCAGATCTTGTTTCCTTGACCAACTCTGTGAAGATGTCAGGAAACAGTGGTTAGCCACTACCTGTTTTCTCAGGATAGGTCCATCTTCAGAGCTCTCCTGGCATTTGGCCATCCTCACATCATTAGGTACCAAGAAAACTGACTCTGTCCTTGGTAAATCCAAACAAGTGAGCCCACTGGGACTGGGACTGGGACTGCCTCTGGGTGCCTGGCTTCTTGGATACCAAGTTCAGAGAGTTCCATCACCAAGGAAATGAGGTATGTCACATTCTTTGGAACTGAATGAGGTCACTGCCTTGGCAACCACTTTGTCCTAACAGTTGCTTCCAAGGGTAACATAAGATGGAGGTTGCCCCTACTTCCTGTGACACTTTCATAAGGTAGAATGTATATCACCATTGGCACCCGGGAACAGCTCTCCACTCAGCCCTGGTTTGGTCCATCTTCTGAACAATAAGAAGAGAGAGAGGCAGATTCAGACACATCCCTTCATCCTGACCAGGTTGTTTGCCATGGAAGATGACTTTTGCTCTCTCAGGTGCTTCAAACCTGCCTACAACTTCTCCAGGTATCATTTGTGCATGGACATTTGAGGTTCTCATCAGGTTGAAGGTCCCCAACTTTCTTGTATTGTAAGAACCACTCTGTCTCTGCTCTTCTGTAAAATGATTGAGGGAACAGTGTATACTTGGGGTTAAAAACAGGTTTGATTTGGATTACGAGTGATTCTGTGTGATGAATAATGGTATTGGGAACCTGCAATATTTACAAGAATATAGAGGTGAAATATAAGTAGGAAAACAGAAATCTAGGTATGATTTGAAGCCCAGAAGGGTTTCGCCCTTGATTGGGATACTTAGCTTTGAATGATGTTCTGCAAAGATGCCTCAGATAATTCGATATACAATGGCATAGGACCTTGTACGTTGGAATATTGAATTTAGAGGAGAACATCCAGTCAAAAAGGGATATTCAGTAGGATTAGGAAGATAGTCGGTAGGTTTAGGAAGAAGAGTGAGTATAGAATTTGGACCAAAAGTTCTTTAGCAATTGACTTTCGGTTGTTGAGTGAATGTAAATGTCAGCACATATGAAGAGTCAGTCACTATGTTGAACTGGGGAAAATATGTAGAAAAGCAGATATCAATAGAAACATTACGAAATCAGGCAAAGTATAAAGTGAGTGATAGAATTAGACATTTTCAACAGGGTTGAGTTTGAATATATAAATTAGGAAAAAAACAAATATGTAGTCACCAATAGGATTGACAATTGACAGCGTTAGGCAACCTGGACATGGATGTTTTTAGAAATCCATGTTCACTTTCCATTTAGGCTTTGGTACAATCATAAGTGTGACCTTTCCATTTTTTGTCCAGAATATTACTGTGATAATGAGGTGACATGAGTATTTCTTTCACCATTTCTGGGAGCAATATATTGAAGATGTAAAATGAGAATCGGGGGTACAAAGAGGTGTACCCTGTTTCTAGGAACATAGAGAAAAAGCATGAATAGACCATACTGTGAATAAATAATATAACTTTTTTGAACTTTAAATAATGAATTGAACTGATATCTGAAAAATTAAAGGAAATCGTATATTGATATACAATCATTCATTCCAACCAGGTATATATGTAATGGAAATATTAGTGTTTTGGTTTATCATGAAGAGTGTGTGAGTTTTGCTTCAAAATGATTATGGAAATTCAAAATAATGTGTTTGGAAAGAAGTCTCATGAAAAGACCAGTCAAGAAACCCTGACAATACATGTGTTCTGAAGCAAGAAGTGGTGAAAGTTGAAACAAATGCTTATTAATTTGTGAACTTGTGGATGAAATGTATATCCTGTGATGTGCAAAAACTGAAGAAACAATAATGTACCAGTGTCGAATACAAATGAATGACAAATTACATATCATGTCCCATTGAAGTCTACTTGCATTGATGTTAGACTGGGTAAGTTACTGTAGAATAATTAGGATTTGTATGCACCATTCACTGAAGTTAGTTTTCAGTACTAGGAAACATATATGTATTTCAGGTGGATGAATATTTCTGATTATAATCTTTTGAAAAGTGGATTATAAATCCACATACATGAACATGAATGACTTTAGAGAGTGTATATTAGACACATATATTTCATATTTTGAAAAATTTGGAAAGTATATCTATATCTATATCTATATCTATGCACACACACACACACACACACACACACACACACACAACACTCACAGACATTAAAAAGTACCAATATAAATGCCAATCGAAATACATCAGTAAATATGTATCATCCACAAATGCAAAAATATTTACTTTACTGAACATGAGTTAATGTATAATGTTGTTCTACTAGGACGCTCTCCTACAGGTTGAATTTTCATTTGAAACAGCATTTAGGAGGAGTGAACTCTTCTCACAATTTGTATCTGCCAAGACAGCCACCTCACAAAAATGTACGTGTGATACCTGGTAGGATTCTATATATGCATATAAATATACATGTGTGAATAGGCTACAGAAAAGGCAAACAAGAATTCACATATTTGTTAAGTTTAAAAACACATGGAGAATATTTCAATTAAAATTTGACTAGATTTATAACTCCTACCTTATATAATGCAAATGTCAAGTCCAACTATACATCATGTCTCCTCTGAAGTACTTGTATTTCTAATGTGTTGGATTAATTTTCTCCATTATATTAGGATGAATAGTCTGAGTCTACTAGGTATGGGTTAGTGTCAGGGATTCAGTATTTCAAATGGAAAATTGGAAAATGAATCCAATGTGTATGTAAATATATGCTGCACAAATATCCTCCCGCTCTCATCCAGAACAATGCCTTGACATTACCTTCACCCCAAGTAAGACACAATTAGAGGAGAAGAGTTACAAAATCAGTGAATACATATCAGGAATGGAAAATGCTCAGGAGTTCACAACCTTGGAGGTGGTAGAGGAGTTTCCAAAACTAAGGGACAGGGTAAACACTCCACAAACATGGAGCTCTGCTGGCCTAAAAACTTTTTGAGAAACTGCCTCTGAGCTTCCACACTTGAAATATATGTAGTTTTCAGGAGATTTGGCTTCCTCTGTAGTGAGACCATCAAAGCTGGGTCTGCACCTATGTGACCTGGAGGACACGGTTTCTTATTTTCCAATGAACAAGATGAAGCAGTGCTGAATCCTCTCTTTGTAGGTAAACTGAGGCCACTGGGGACTAAGTGTCTCCCCATGTGGACTGTGATGCCATTTGGTCTTCCTCCAATTTGTGGTGTTTTTGCTGCTGCACTGTGAGTTTGGTATTTGTTTCACGAAATACTAGGAGCTAAACTGGGACACAGTGCTGGAGCGAGTTCTGTCACGTGTGGTGTGTCAGGGTCTGCAAGAGAATGCAACAACTAGGCTCCTATCTCTTACAGCTTACCCCATTGCCCCCTTGTCCATATCAACATGATTCTTAATTTTCCTCTGAAAACTCTCCATATAACAAGATGCCTTTACATATAAGGGTCTGCTGGCTGCACCATGTCAGTTACAAGCCATTTGGAATCCAATGGTAGATCCACATGGCCCTACCACGGATGTTTTATCAAACACCTCCCCACCACTGCTCTAGACCCACTACTCAGCAGGCTCCAACTTACTGGCATCTCTGTTCTACACCATTTTCATGAAACTCAGTAAATCAAGGCACTGTCTGGTATACTCATGATCAGCAACTGGACATCCAATGTTTCTCCAGTGCCACCTGGTCATAGGAATTTCAAAAATTTCATGGTATTTATCTAGCCATTTTTCAAGCATATAGTTGGAGGCACTGTGGGTTTCAGTTCATTCAGCAAACATTAAATGGTGAGGAAGCTCATTTCAATGAAATCTCTGGAGAACTCTCACAGGCACGGCTTCCCAAAGAGTGGACAAAAGGTCGCATTAGGCCAGGCCCATTGAGGTCTACAATGTGAGGTCCATGTGTGTTTTGACTCTCAACTATGGCTGCCATTTTTTGAAGAATAAAATCATGTGATATCCTTGCTGAGATTCCCAGGCCTCTGTGGAAATCCACCCGGGGCCTAGGTCTCAGTTTACAAGAGCGACTTTCATACGTGGCCTCTTAAAATCCCAACAAAATTCATGGCAATGCTTCTCTGAGTTCAGTTCCAAAACCCAGTCTCTAAGGGGAATCACACCAGAGTTCAAGCCCACGTGGACCCAGTCATTTTTTCCAATGCCACACAAATGACCAAAATTAAAACCAAAACACTCCCACATGGCCCTCATCTTATTCCATATAGTCAATCATCTTAACCTCTGGCTGGAGGTTTCCATGAGGGGTGCAGCCCAAGACAGTGTCCAAAATCAGCTCCTTTGCCCCTCATTTGCCTAAAGTCAGGGTAGCCTGGACACCGTTTCTGTGAACCAGGAGTGAACAAATAAGCCTGCCATTAATACTTCTGTGTTTCTCCAATTTGAGGCTTACTGATTTTAGGTATCGATTCTTTAGGTGATTTAGAGTCATGCGAAAACACAAGCACCTCTGCAGGGCTTTGAAGAACTCATTTGACCCAAAGAATCCCTATTGTCATTTGATGGAGTGCAGGAACCTAACAGAGGAAGGCAAGAGACTTCATCCACAATGAATGAAATTTTTTGCCATTTTGGTTTTGGAAGCTCACATGGGATCATTCTTAAGATCCATCAGGTGCTGAGAATCCAAGTCACAACCACACACAGGTCCAAGAGGCTGATAAAGGCACATCCCTTTCCAAAGCAATTAAGCAAAGAGCCACAGGTGAGGCCCATTCATTTCCATTTGAAAACTGTTTTCTTCAGGCTTCACAAAGGGGTGGCCTGAGGCAAAGAACTTCCTGACATTCAGTGAAACACAACAATAAGTAAGCAAAAGGCCCAAAGAAGTGTTTCTGCACTGCGACTTTCTTGGTCACACTGATATCTGAGTTTTCTGAGATGCTCGCCATTCTCTTCAGCTATCCAGTACATGGCCATGTCACAGAGCTTGGAGGTGGTACATATTTTGGACACAAATCCATGAGCCTTTTCTGGAGTGTGGCCAGAATTCACGAAGAAAACAACAACTTAGAAAGATAGCAGGTGTTGCACATCGATAAGACAAGCTGCAGTCCATTCATATATTGGGCAGGATGAATTATGGGAAGATTTATACTAGACAGGACACATCCACTAATGCATTCTCTTTTCTAATGTCTACAACAACGGACACAGTGGGATACACAGAAACAGAAACACTCGCCGTGTCAAATGACTTGCTAGAAACTGTCCACTCCAAACCAAACAAACCGCCTTTCCTATCTATTCTCAGAACATGAGACAAAACAACAAACCCACACCCACTCCCACAAAGGCACCTCCTTCCCCCAAGTAGGTCTGTGACTATCCGGAGTGTCCTCTGACTGGTGGGCCATACTATGTTCCCCCGAAATGGCCTGTCTTCTCTCAGATCTTGTTTCCTTGACCAACTCTGTGAAGATGTCAGGAAACAGTGGTTAGCCACTACCTGTTTTCTCAGGATAGGTCCATCTTCAGAGCTCTCCTGGCATTTGGCCATCCTCACATCATTAGGTACCAAGAAAACTGACTCTGTCCTTGGTAAATCCAAACAAGTGAGCCCACTGGGACTGGGACTGGGACTGCCTCTGGGTGCCTGGCTTCTTGGATACCAAGTTCAGAGAGTTCCATCACCAAGGAAATGAGGTATGTCACATTCTTTGGAACTGAATGAGGTCACTGCCTTGGCAACCACTTTGTCCTAACAGTTGCTTCCAAGGGTAACATAAGATGGAGGTTGCCCCTACTTCCTGTGACACTTTCATAAGGTAGAATGTATATCACCATTGGCACCGGGAACAGCTCTCCACTCAGCCCTGGTTTGGTCCATCTTCTGAACAATAAGAAGAGAGAGAGGCAGATTCAGACACATCCCTTCATCCTGACCAGGTTGTTTGCCATGGAAGATGACTTTTGCTCTCTCAGGTGCTTCAAACCTGCCTACAACTTCTCCAGGTATCATTTGTGCATGGACATTTGAGGTTCTCATCAGGTTGAAGGTCCCCAACTTTCTTGTATTGTAAGAACCACTCTGTCTCTGCTCTTCTGTAAAATGATTGAGGGAACAGTGTATACTTGGGGTTAAAAACAGGTTTGATTTGCATTACGAGTGATTCTGTGTGATGAATAATGGTATTGGGAACCTGCAATATTTACAAGAATATAGAGGTGAAATGTAAGTAGGAAAACAGAAATCTAGGTATGATTTGAAGCCCAGAAGGGTTTCGCCCTTGATTGGGATACTTAGCTTTGAATGATGTTCTGCAAAGATGCCTCAGATAATTCGATATACAATGGCATAGGACCTTGTACGTTGGAATATTGAATTTAGAGGAGAACATCCAGTCAAAAAGGGATATTCAGTAGGATTAGGAAGATAGTCGGTAGGTTTAGGAAGAAGAGTGAGTATAGAATTTGGACCAAAAGTTCTTTAGCGATTGACTTTCGGTTGTTGAGTGAATGTAAATGTCAGCACATATGAAGAGTCAGTCACTATGTTGAACTGGGGAAAATATGTAGAAAAGCAGATATCAATAGAAACATTACGAAATCAGGCAAAGTATAAAGTGAGTGATAGAATTAGACATTTTCAACAGGGTTGAGTTTGAATATATAAATTAGGAAAAAAACAAATATGTAGTCACCAATAGGATTGACAATTGACAGCATTAGGCAACCTGGACATGGATGTTTTTAGAAATCCATGTTCACTTTCCATTTAGGCTTTGGTACAACCATAAGTGTGACCTTTCCATTTTTTGTCCAGAATATTACTGTGATAATGAGGTGACATGAGTATTTCTTTCACCATTTCTGGGAGCAATATATTGAAGATGTAAAATGAGAATCGGGGGTACAAAGAGGTGTACCCTGTTTCTAGGAACATAGAGAAAAAGCATGAATAGACCATACTGTGAATAAATAATATAACTTTTTTGAACTTTAAATAATGAATTGAACTGATATCTGAAAAATTAAAGGAAATCGTATATTGATATACAATCATTCATTCCAACCAGGTATATATGTAATGGAAATATTAGTGTTTTGGTTTATCATGAAGAGTGTGTGAGTTTTGCTTCAAAATGATTATGGAAATTCAAAATAATGTGTTTGGAAAGAAGTCTCATGAAAAGACCAGTCAAGAAACCCTGACAATACATGTGTTCTGAAGCAAGAAGTGGTGAAAGTTGAAACAAATGCTTATTAATTTGTGAACTTGTGGATGAAATGTATAACCTGTGATGTGCAAAAACTGAAGAAACAATAATGTACCAGTATCGAATACAAATGAATGACAAATTACATATCATGTCAAATAGGAGTCTACGTGCGTTGTTGTTAGACTGGGTCAGTTACTGTAGAATAATTAGGATTTGCATGCACCATTCACTGAAGTTAGTTTTCAGTACTAGGAAACAAATATGTATTTCAGGTGGATGAATATTACTGATTATAATCTTGTGAAAAGTGGATTATAAATCCACATACATTAACATGAATGAATTTAGAGAGTGTATATTAGACACATATATTTCATATTTTGAAAAATTTGGAGAGTATATCTATATGTATATGTATATCTATACACACACACACACACACACACACACACACACAACTCACAGACATTAAAAATACCAATATAAATGCCAATCGAAATTCATCAGTAAATATGTATCATCCACAAATGTAAAAATATTTATTTTGCTGAACATGAGTTAATGTATAATGTTGTTCTACTAGGACACTCTCCTATAGGTTTAATTTTCATTTCCAACAGCATTTAGGAGGAGTGAACTCTTCTCACAATTTGTATCTGCCAAGACAGCCACCTCACAAAAATGTACGTGTGATACCTGGTAGGATTCTATATATGCATATAAATATACATGTGTGAATAGGCTACAGAAAAGGCAAACAAGAATTCACATATTTGTTAAGTTTAAAAACACATGGAGAATATTTCAATTAAAATTTGACTAGATTTATAACTCCTACCTTATATAATGCAAATGTCAAGTCCAACTATACAACATGTCTCCTCTGAAGTACTTGTATTTCTAGGTATTAGGTATCCATTATACCTATCCATTATCTAGGTATTAGGTATCCATTATATTAGGATGAATAGTCTGAGTCTACTAGGTATGGGTTAGTGTCAGGGATTCAGTATTTCGAATGGAAAATTGGAAAATGAATCCAATGTGTATGTAAATATATGCTGCACCAATATCCTCCCGCTCTCATCCAGAACAATGCCTTGACATTACCTTCACCCCAAGTAAGACACAATTAGAGGAGAAGAGTTACAAAATCAGTGAATACATATCTGGAATGTAAAATGCTCAGGAGTTCACAACCTTGGAGGTGGTAGAGGAGTTTCCAAAACTAAGGGACACGGTAAACCCTCCACAAACATGGAGCTCTGCTGACCTAAAAACTTTTTGAGAAACTGCCTCTGAGCTTCCACACTTGAAATATATGTTGTTTTCAGGAGATTTGGCTTCCTCTGTAGTGAGACCATCAAAGCTGGGTCTGCATCTATGTGACCTGGAGGACATGGTTTCTTATTTTCCAGTGAGCAAGATGAAGCAGTGCTGAATTCTCTCTTTGTAGGTAAACTGAGGCTACTGGGGACTAAGTGTCTCCCGGTGTGGACTGTGAAGCCATTTGGTCCTCCTCCACTTTTTGTGGTGTTTTTGCTGCTGCACTGTGAGTTTGGTATTTGTTTCACGAAATACTAGGAGCTAACCTGGGACACAGTGCTGGAGGGAGTTCTGTCACGTGTGGTGGGTCAGGGTCTGCAAGAGAATGCAACAACTAGGCTCCTATCTCTCACAGCTTGCCCCATTGCCCCCTTGTCCATATCAACCTGATTCTTAATTTTCCTCTGAAAACTCTCCATATAACAAGATGCCTTTACATATAAGGGTCTGCTGGCTGCACCATGTCAGTTACAAGCCATTTGGAATCCGATGGTAGATCCACATGGCCCTACCACGGATGTTTTATCAAACACCTCCCCACCATTGCTCTAGACCCACTACTCAGCAGGCTCCAGCTTACTGGCATCTCTGTTCTACACCATTTTCATGAAACTCAGTAAATCAAGGCACTGTCTGGTATACTCATGATCAGCAACAGGACATCCAATGTTTCTCCAGTGCCACCTGGTCGTAGGAAATTCAAAAATTTCATGGTATTTATCTAGCCATTTTTCAAGCATGAAGTTGGAGGCACTGTGGGTTTCAGTTCATTCAGCAAACATTAAATGGTGAGGAAGCTCATTTTAATGAAATCTCTGGAGAACTCTCACAGGCACGGCTTCCCAAAGAGTGGACAAAAGGTCACATTAGGCCAGGCCCATTGAGGTCTACAATGTGAGGTCCATGTGTGTTTTAACTCTCAACTATGGCTGCCATTTCTTTAAGAATAAAATCATGTGATATCCTTGCTGAGATTCCCAGGCCTCTGTGGAAATCCACCCGGGGCCTAGGTCTCAGTTTACAAGAGCGACTTTCATGCATGGCCTCTTAAAATCCCAACAAAATTCATGGCAATGCTTCTCTGAGTTCAGTTCCAAAACCCAGTCTCTACGGGGAATCACACCAGAGTTCAAGCCCACGTGGACCCAGTCATTTTTTCCAATGCCACACAAATGACCAAAATTAAAACCAAAACACTCCCACATGGCCCTCATCTTATTCCATATAGTCAATCATCTTAACCTCTGGCTGGAGGTTTCCATGAGGGACGCAGCCCAAGACAGTGTCCAAAATCAGCTCGTTTGCCCCTCATTTGCCTAAAGTCAGCGTAGCCTGGACACCGTTTCTGTGAACCAGGAGTGAACAAATAAGCCTGCCGTTAATACTTCTGTGTTTCTCCAATTTGAGGCCTACTGATTTTAGGTATCGATTCTTTAGGTGATTTAGAGTCATGCGAAAACACAAGCACCTCTGCAGGGCTTTGAAGAACTCATTTGACCCAAAGAATCCCTATTGTCATTTGATGGAGTGCAGGAACCTAACAGAGGAAGGCAAGAGACTTCATCCACAATGAATGAAATTTTTTGCCATTTTGGTTTTGGAAGCTCACATGGGATCATTCTTAAGATCCATCAGGTGCTGAGAATCTAAGTCACAGCCACACACACGTCCAAGAGGCTGATAAAGACACATCCCTTTCTAAAGCAATTAAGCAAAGAGCCACAGGTGAGGCCCATTCATTTCCATTTGAAAACTGTTTTCTTCAGGCTTCACAAAGGGGTGGCCTGAGGCAAAGACCTTCCTGACATTCAGTGAAACACAACAATAAGTAAGCAAAAGGCCCAAAGCAAGGTTTCTGCACTGAGACTTTCCTGGTCACACTGATATCTGAGTTTTCTGAGATGCTCGCCATTCTCTTCAGCTATCCAGTACATGGCCATGTCACAGAGCTTGGAGGTGGTACATATTTTGGACACAAATCCATGAGCCTATTCTGGAGAGCGGCCAGAATTCAGGATGAAAACAACAACTTAGAAAGATAGCAGGTGTTGCACATCGATAAGACAAGCTGCAGTCCATTCATATATTGGGCAGGATGAATTATGGGAAGATTTATACTAGACAGGACACATTCATTAATGCATTCTCTTTTCTAATGTCTACAACAACGGACACAGTGGGATACACAGAAACAATCGCCATGTCAAATGACTTACTAGAAACTGTCCACTCCAAACCAAACAAACCACCTTTCCTATCTATTCTAAGAACATGATACAAAACAACAAACCCACACCCACTCCCACAAAGGCACCTCCTTCCCCCAAGTAGGTCTGTGACTATCCGAAGTGTCCTCTGACTGGTGGGCCATACTGTGTTCCCCCGAAATGGCCTGTCTTCTCTCAGATCTTGTTTCCTTGACCAACTCTGTGAAGATGTCAGGAAAAAGTGGTTAGCCACTACCTGTTTTCTCAGGAAAGGTCCATCTTCAGAGCTCTCCTGGCATTTGGCCATCCTCACATCATTAGGTACCAAGAAAACTGACTCTGTCCTTGGTAAATCCAAACAAGTGAGCCCACTGGGACTGGGACTGGGACTGCCTCTGGGTGCCTGGCTTCTTGGATACCAAGTTCAGAGAGTTCCATCACCAAGGAAATGAGGTATGTCACATTCTTTGGAACTGAATGAGGTCACTGCCTTGGCAACCACTTTGTCCTAACAGTTGCTTCCAAGGGTAACATAAGATGGAGGTTGCCCCTACTTCCTGTGACACTTTCATAAGGTAGAATGTATATCAACCATTGGCACCCGGGAACAGCTTGCCACTCAGGCCTGGTTTGGTCCATCTTCTCTACAATAAGAAGAGAGAGATTCAGATTCAGACACATCCCTTCATCCTGACCAGGTTGTTTGCCATGGAAGATGACTTTTGCTCTCTCAGGTGCTTCATACCTGCCTACAACTTCTCCAGGTATCATTTGTGCATGGACATTTGAGGTTCTCATCAGGTGGAATGTCCCCAACTTTCTTGTATTGTAAGAACCACTCTGTCCCTGCTCTTCTGTAAAATGATTGAGGGAACAGTGTATACTTGGGGTTAAAAACAGGTTTGATTTGGGTTACGTGTGATTCTGTGTGATGAGTAATGGTATTGGGAATCTGCAATATTTACAAGAATATAGAGGTGAAATGTAAGTAGGAAAACAGAAATCTAGGTATGATTTGAATCCCAGAAGGGTTTTGCCCTTTATTGGGATACTTAGCTTTGATTGATGTTCTGCAAAGATGCCTCAGATAATTCGATATACAATGGCATAGGACCTTGTAAATTGGATGATTGAATTTAGAAGAGAACATCCAGTCAAAAAGGGATATTCAGTAGGATTAGGAAGATAGTCGGTAGGTTTAGGAAGAAGAGTGAGTATAGGATTTGGACCAAAAGTTCTTTAGCAATAGACTTTCGGTTGTAGAGTGAATGTAAATGTCAGCACATATGAAGAGTCAGTCACTATGTTGAACTGGGGAAAATATGTAGAAAAGCAGATATCAATAGAAACATTACGAAATCAGGCAAAGTATAAAGTGAGTGATAGAATTAGACATTTTCAACAGGGTTGAGTTTGAATATATAAATTAGGAAAAAACCAAATATGTATTCACGAATAGGATTGACAATTGACAGCATTAGGCAACCTGGACATGGATGTTTTTAGAAATCCATGTTCAATTTCCTTTTAGGCTTTGGTACAATCATAAGTGTGACCTTTCCATTTTTTGTCCAGAATATTACTGTGATAATGAGGTGACATGAGTATTTCTTTCACCATTTCTGGGAGCAATATATTGAAGATGTAAAATGAGAATCGGGGGTACAAAGAGGTGTACCCTGTTTCTAGGAACATAGAGAAAAAGCATGAATAGACCATACTGTGAATAAATAATATAACTTTTTTGAACTTTAAATAATGAATTAACTGATATCTGAAAAATTAAAGGAAATCGTATATTGATATACAATCATTCATTCCAACCAGGTATATATCTAATGGAAATATTAGTGTTTTGGTTTATTATGAAGAGTGTGTGAGTTTTGCTTCAAAATGATTATGGAAATTCAAAATAATGTGTTTGGAAAGAAGTCTCATGAAAAGACCAGTCAAGAAACCCTGATAATACATGTGTTCTGAAGCAAGATGATTAAAGTTGAAACAAATGCTTATTAATTTGTGAACTTGTGGATGTAATGTATATCCTGTGATGTGCAAAAACTGAAGAAACAATAATGTACCAGTGTCGAATACAAATGAATGACAAATTACATATCATGTCCCATAGGAGTCTACTTGCATTGATGTTAGACTAGGTCAGTTACTGTAGAATAATTAGGATTTGTATGCACCATTCACTGAAGTTAGTTTTCAGTACTAGGAAACAAATATGTATTTCAGGTGGATGAATATTTCTGATTATAATCTTGTGAAAAGTTGATTTTAAATCCACATACATGAACATGAATGAATTTAGAGTGTGTATATTAGACACATATATTTCATATTTTGAAAAATTTGGAGAGTATATCTATATCTATATCTATATCTATATCTATATCTATATATATATATACACACACACACACACACACACACACACACACACAACACTCACAGACATTAAAAATACCAATATAAATGCCAATCGAAATTCATCAGTAAATATGTATCATCCACAAATGCAAAAATATTTATTTTACTGAACATGAGTTAATGTATAATGTTGTTCTACTAGGACTCTCTCCTATAGGTTGAATTTTCATTTCCAACAGCATTTAGGAGGAGTGAACTCTCCTCACAATTTGTATCTGCCAAGACAGCCATCTCACAAAAATGTACGTGTGATACCTGGTAGGATTCTATATATGCATATAAATATACATGTGTGAATAGGCTACAGAAAAGGCAAACAAGAATTCACATATTTGTTAAGTTTAAAAACACATGGAGAATATTTCAATTAAAATTTGACTAGATTTATAACTCCTACCTTATATAATGCAAATGTCAAGTCCAACTATACAACATGTCTCTGGAGAACCTTTGGATGTCCTGTTGTTTATCATGAGTATACTAGACAGTGCCTTGATTGACTGTGTTTCATGAAAATGATCTAGAACAGACATGCCAGTAAGTTGGTGCCTGCTGAGTATTTTGCCTAGAGCAGTGGTGTGTATGTGTGTCATAATACATCTCTGATGTGGCCATATGGATTTGCCATTGGCTTCCAAATGGCTTGTGACAGACATGGTGAAGCCAGCAGACACTAATATGTAAGGGCGTCTTGTTATATGGAGAGGTTTCATGGCAATGTTAAGAATCAGGTTGCAATAGACAAGGGAAAAAGCTATGTGGGATAGAAGCCTGGTTGGTGCATTCTCCTGCAGACCCTGACCCACCACATGTGGCAGAACTCCATCCATCACTGTGTCCCTTTTGAACTCCTTGTATTTCTTGAAGCAAATACCAAACTCCCAATGCAGGAGAAAGAAAAACCATGAAAAAGTGGAGGATGACCAAATGGCTTCACAGCCCAGATGGGGAGAGACTTAGCACACACTGGTCACATTTTACTTAAAAGAGAGAATTCACCACTGCTGCCTCATGTTCATTAGAAAATAAGAAACCATGTCCTCCAGGTCACATAGAATCAGACCCAGCTTTGATGGTCTCACGACAAAGGAAGCTAAAGCTCCTGAAAACAACATATATTTCAAGTGCCCAACCTCAGAGGCAGTTTATCAAGAAGTCCTTTAGGCCAGCTGAGCTCCATGTTTGTGGAGTTTTTAACCTGTCCCTTACTTATGGAAACTTCTCTACCACATCCAAGGTTGTGAACTCCTGAGCATTTTCCATTCCAGTTATATATTCACAGATTTTATAACTCTTCTCCACTAATTGTGTCTTACTTGGGGTGAAGGTAATGTCAAGGCATTGTTCTGGATGAGAGAGGGAAAATATTTTGTGTAGCACATATTTGATAGACTTTGGATTCTTTTTCCTATTTTCCATTCAAAATACTGAATCCCTGACACTAACACATACCCTACTAGACTCTGACTACTAATCCTAATATGATGGAGAAAAATAACCCAAATAGAACAGAAATACAAGCAGGTCAGAGGAGGCATGGTGTATTTTTGAACTTTTCTTTTGCATAATAAATGGTAGGTGTTATAAATCTAGTGAATTTTTATTTGGAATAGTTTTTCATGTGTTTTTAAAATTAACAAATATGTGAATTCCTGCCTCCCTTTCTCTGTAGCCTATACAGCACATGTATTTTTATATGTACATATAGAATCCTACCTGGTATCACACGTACATTTTTGTGAGGTTGCTGACTCGGCAGATATAAATTGTGTGAAAAGACTACCCCTCTTAAACGCTGTTGGAACTAAAAATTCAACCTATGGGTGAGCTTCCTAGTACAACAACATTATACATAATTCCATGTTCAGTAAATTATATATTTTTGCATCAGTAGATGTTATATATTTCATTATAAATTTCATTTGGCATATATTGCTACTTTTTTATGTTTCTCTGTGTGTTTTTTTGGTATATATATATATATATATATATATATATATATATATATATATACTCTCCTGATTTATCAAAACATGAAATATATGTGTCTTATATACACTTTCTACATTCATATATTCATTCATGTTCATGCATGAGGAAATATAATCAACTTTTCTCAAGATTATTCTTGGAAATATTCATCCACCTGAAATACATATTTTTTTCCTTGTACTGACAACTCACTTCTGTGAATGGTGCATATAAATCCTAATAATTCTACAGTATCTGACCCAGTTTAACATCAATGCAAGTAGATGCCTATGGGACATGATGTGTATTTTGACGTTCATTTATATTCAACACTGCTACATTAATATTTCTGCAGTTTTTGCACATCATAGGATACATATTTCATCCACAAGTTCACAACTTTATAGGTATTTTTTTCACTTTTAATCATTTTCTGCTTCAGAACACATGTATTCCTCCCGGTTTCTTGACTGGTCTTTTCATGAGACTTCTCTGCAAACACATTTTTTTTTAATGTCATAATCAGTTTTGAAGCAAAACTCACACACTTTTCATGATAAACCGTAAATCTAATATCACCATTAGATGCATAACTGTTTGGAATGAATGATTGTATATCAATATTAGGTTTCCTGTATATTTTCAGAAATCAATTCAATCCATTATTTAAAGTTCGAACCAGTTATATTATTTATTCACAGTATGGTCTATTCATGCATTATCTCTATATTCATAGGCACAAGGTACACCTATTTGTACCCCCAATTAATTTATATGTCTTCAAAATATTGCTTTCCTACATATTTTACCTAGTTCATCATTGTGACTGACTCTTCACATGTGCTGACTTTTACATTCACTCTCTACCTGAAACCCTATTGATAAGAACTTTTGGTCCAAATCCTATACTCACTCTTTTATCTAAACCTACCGACTATTTTCCTAATCCTACCGAATATCCCTTTTTGACTGGATGTTCTCTTCCACATGCAATCATCCAAATTAGAAGGTTCTATGCCATAGTATATTGATTTAACTGAGACAACTGTGCAGGACATAAATCAATGCTAAGTATCCCAATCAAGGGCCCAATGCCCTTCTGGGCTTCAAAACTTACCTAGATTTCTGTTTTCATACTTATATTTCACCTATGTATTCTTATAAATATCGCAGGTTCCTAATACAAATATTCATTCCAGAGAATGATTCCTAACCCAAATTGAACATGTTATTAACCCTAACCATACACTTTTCCCTCAATCTAATTTTACAGAAGAGCAGGGACAGAGTTGGTCTTACAATACAGGAATATAGGCGATCTTCCAGCTGCTGAAAACCTAAAAGGTCCATGCTGAAATGATCCATGGAGAAGATGTAGGCAGCTATGAAGGACATGAGAGAGCAAAAGTCATCTTCCATGGCAAACAACCTGGTTAGGTTGATGGGATGTGTCTGAATTAGCCTCTCTCTTCCTAATGTAGAGAAGATGGACCAAACCATGGCTGTGTGGAGAGCTGTTCCCCTGTGCCTATGGTTGATATTACCATTCTAACATATGAATGAGTCAAGCAAGTAGAGGCAGCCTCCATCTTTTGGGAACCATGTAAGCAACTGTTAAAACAAAGTGGTTTCCAAGGCAGTGACTTCATTCAGATCTTGAAGAAAGTGACATCACTTTTGGTAATGAAAGTCTGTGATCTTGGGATCCAGGAAACCAGGCACACAGAGTCAAACCCACTCCATGTCCCAGTGGGCTCACTTGTTTGGATTTAACAAGACAGAGTCACTCTTTCTTTGTACCTACTGATGTGAGGACAGCCAAATGCCTGGAAACTATGAAGACTGGCCTTTCCAGAGAAAGCAGGTAGTTTCTCACCATGGGCTCCTGACAACTTCACAGAGTTGGCCAAAGAGACCAGATTGGAGACAGGACACGCCATTTTGGGGGAACATAGTATGGCCCACAAGTCAGAGGACACTCCGGATAGTCACAGACCTACTTGGGGAAAGGAGGTGACTTTTTGGTTGTGAGTGTGAGTTTGTGGTTTTGTCTCATGTTCTGAGAATAGTTAGGAAAGCTGGTTTGTTTGTTTTGGAGTGGACTGTGTCTAGTAAGTCCTTTGACAAGGTGAATGTTTCTGTGTCTATATATCATACTGTGTCCGTGATTGTAGACATTAGAAAAGAGAATGCATCAATGGATGTGTCCTGTCTACGAGAAAGCTTCAAAGCATTCATCCGGTGCAATTTATGAATGGACTGCAGGTTGCCATATGGACGGGCAACTCCTGCCATCTTTCTAAATTCCTGTTTTCTTCCTGAATTCTGGACACTCTCCAGAATACGCTCATGATTTTGTGTCCAAGATATGTACCACCTCAATCTCTGTGACATGGCCATGTACTGGATAGCTGATGGGAATGGTGAGTATCTCAGAAAACTCAGATATCAGTATGCCCAAGAAAGTCTCAGTGGAGAAACCCTGCTTTGGGCCTTTTGCTTACCTATTCTGTTGCCCTGAATGTCAGGAAGGTCTTTGCCTCAGGCCACACTTTGTGAAGCCTGCAGAAAATAGTTTTCAAATGGAAATGAATGGTCATTACATGTGCCTCTTTGCTTAATTGCTTTGGAAATGGATGTTTCTGAATCAGCCTCTCAGCCCTATGTGAGGCTGTGGCTTACATTCACAGCACATGATGGGTCTAAAGAAAAATCCCATGTGTGCATCCCAAACCAAAATGGACAAAAGAGCTGTCAGAGTGGTTCTTACAATACAGGAAAGTTGGGGACATTCCACCTGATGAGAACATCAAATGTCCATGCACAAATGATACCTGGAGAATTTGTAGGCAGGTATGAAGCACCTGAGAGAGCAAAAGTCATCTTCCATGGCAAACAACCTGGTCAGGATGAAGGGATGTGTGTGAATCTGAATCTCTCTCTTCTTATTGTAGAGAAGATGGACCAAACCAGGCCTGAGTGGAGAGCTGTTCCCGGGTGCCAATGGTTGATATACATTCTATCTTATGAAAGTGTCACAGGAAGTAGGGGCAACCTCCATCTTATGTTACCCTTGGAAGCAACTGTTAGGACAAAGTGGTTGCCAAGGCAGTGACCTCATTCAGTTTCAAAGAATGTGACATACCTCATTTCCTTGGTGATGGAACTCTCTGAACTTGGTATCCAAGAAGCCAGGCACCCAGAGGCAGTCCCAGTCCCAGTCCCAGTGGGCTCACTTGTTTGGATTTACCAAGGACAGAGTCAGTTTTCTTGGTACCTAATGATGTGAGGATGGCCAAATGCCAGGAGAGCTCTGAAGATGGACCTTTCCTGAGAAAACAGGTGGTGGCTAACCACTTTTTCCTGACATCTTCACAGAGTTGGTCAAGGAAACAAGATCTGAGAGAAGACAGGCCATTTCGGGGGAACACAGTATGGCCCACCAGTCAGAGGACACTCCGGATAGTCACAGACGTACTTGGGGGAAGGAGGTGCCTTTGTGGGAGTTTGTGTGGGTTTGTTGTTTTGTCTCATGTTCTGAGAATAGATAGGAAAGGCGGTTTGTTTGGTTTGGAGTGGACAGTTTCTAGTAAGTCATTTGACACGGCGAGTGTTTCTGTTTCTGTGTATCCCACTGTGTCCGTTGTTGTAGACATTAGAAAAGAGAATGCATTAGTGGATGTGTCCTGTCTAGTATAAATCTTCCCATAATTCATCCTGCCCAATATATGAATGGACTGCAGCTTGTCTTATCGATGTGCTACACCTGCTATCTTTCTAAGTTGTTGTTTTCTTCCTGAATTCTGGCCACTCTCCAGAATAGGCTCATGGATTTGTGTCCAAAATATGTACCACCGCCAAGCTCTGTGACATGGCCATGTACTGGATAGCTGAAGAGAATGGCGAGCATCTCAGAAAACTCAGATATCAGTGTGACCAGGAAAGTCTCAGTGCAGAAACCTTGCTTTGGGCCTTTTGCTTACTTATTGTTGTGTTGCACTGAATGTCAGGAAGGTCTTTGCCTCAGGCCACCCCTTTGTGAAGAATGAAAAAAACAGTTTTCAAATGAAAATGAATGGGCCTCACCTGTGGCTCTTTGCTTAATTGCTTTGGAAAGGGATGTGTCTTTATCAGCCTCTTGGACCTGTGTGTGGCTGTGACTTAGATTCTCAGCACCTGATGGATCTTAAGAATGATCCCATGTGAGCTTCCAAAACCAAAATGGCAAAAAATATCATTCATTGTGCATGAAGTCTCTTGCCTTCCTCTATTATTTTCCTGCACTTCATCAAATGAGAATAGGGATTCTTTGGGTTAAATGAGTTCTTCAAAGCCCTGCAGAGGTGCTTGTGTTTTCGCATGACTCACCTAAAGAATCGATAACTAAAATCAGTAGGCCTCAAATTGGAGAAACACAGAAGTATTAACGGCAGGCTTATTTGTTCACTCCTGGTTCACAGAAACGGTGTCCAGGCTACCCTGACTTTAGGCAAATGAGGGACAAATGAGCAGATTTTGGACACTGTCTTGGGCTGCACCCCTCATGGAAACTTCCAGCCAGAGGTTAAGATGATTGACTATATGGAATAAGATGAGGGCCATGTGAGAGTGTTTTGGTTTTAATTTTGGTCATTTGTGTGGCATTGGAAAAAATGACTGGGTCCACGTGGGCTTGAACTCTGGTGTGATTCCCCTTAGAGGCTGGGTTTTGGAAATGAACTCAGAGAAGCATTGCCATGAATTTTGTTGGTATTTTAAGAGGCCACACATGAAAGTCGCTCTTGGAAACTGAGACCTAGGCCCCGGGTGGATTTCCACAGAGGCCTGGGAATCTCAGCAAGGATATCACATGATTTTATTCTTAAAGAAATGGCAGCCATAGTTGAGAGTCAAAACACACATGGACCTCACATTGTAGACCTCAATGGGCCTGCCCTAATGTGACCGTTTGTCCACTCTTTGGGAAGCCGTGCCTGTGAGAGTTCTCCAGAGATTTCATTGAAATCATCTTCCTCACCATTTAATGTTTGCTGAATGAACTGAAACCCACAGTGCCTCCAATTTCATGCTTGAAAAATGGCTAGATAAATACCATGAAATTTTTGAAATTCCTATGACCAGGTGGCACTGGAGAAACATTGGATGTCCAGTTGCTCATCATGAGTATAGCAGACAGTGCCTTGATTTACTGAGTTTCATGAAAATGGTGTAGAACAGAGATGCCAGTAAGTTGGAGCCTGCTGAGTAGTGGGTCTAGAGCAGTGGTGGGGAGGTGTTTGATAAAACATCCGTGGTAGGGCCATGTGGATCTACCATTGGATTCCAAATGGCTTGTAACTGACATGGTGCAGCCAGCAGACCCTTATATGTAAAGGCATCTTGTTATATGGAGAGTTTTCAGAGGAAAATTAAGAATCAGGTTGATATGGACAAGGGGGCAATGGGGCAAGCTGTGAGAGATAGGAGCCTAGTTGGTGCATTCTCTTGCAGACCCTGACCCACCACACGTGACAGAACTCCCTCCAGCACTGTGTCCCAGGTTACCTCCTAGTATTTCGTGAAACAAATACCAAACTCACAGTGCAGCAGCAAAAACACCACAAAAAGTGGAGGAGGACCAAATGGCTTCACAGTCCACACGCGGAGACACTTAGTCCCCAGTGGCCTCAGTTTACCTACAAAGAGAGGATTCAGCACTGCTTCATCTAGTTCATTGGAAATAAGAAACCATGTCCTCCAGGTCACATAGATGCAGACCCAGCTTTGATGGTCTCACTACAGAGGAAGCCAAATCTCCTGAAAACAACATATATTTCAAGTGCAGAAGCTCAGAGGCAGTTTCTCAAAAAGTTTTTAGGCCAGGAGAGCTCCATGTTTGTGGAGTGTTTACCCTGTTCCTTAGTTTTGGAAACTCCTCTACCACCTCCAAGGTTGTGAACTCCTGAGCATTTTCCATTCCAGATATGTATTCACTGATTTGTAACTCTTCTCCTCTAATTGTGTCTTACTTGGGGTGAAGGTAATGTCAAGGCATTGTTCTGGATGAGAGCGGGAGGATATTTGTGCAGCATATATTTACATACACATTGGATTCATTTTCCAATTTTCCATTCGAAATACTGAATCCCTGACACTAACCCATACCTAGTAGACTCAGACTATTCATCCTAATATAATGGAGAAAATTAACCCAACACAATAGAAATACAAGCACTTCAGAGGAGACATGTTGTATAGTTGGACTTGACATTTGCATAATATAAGGTAGGAGTTATAAATCTAGTCAAATTTTAATTGAAATATTCTCCATGTGTTTTTAAACTTAACAAATATGTGAATTCTTGTTTATCTTTTCTGTAGCCTATTCACACATGTATATTTATATGCATATATAGAATCCTACCAGGTATCACACGTACATTTTTGTGAAGTGGCTGTCTTGGCAGATACAAATTGTGAGAAGAGTTCACTCCTCCTAAATGCTGTTGGAAATGAAAATTCAACCTATAGGAGAGCGTCCTAGTAGAACAACATTATACATTAACTCATGTTCAATAAAATAAATATTTTTGCATTTGTGGATGATACATATTTACTGATGAATTTCGATTGGCATTTATATTGGTACTTTTTAATGCCTGTGAGTGTTGAGTGTGTGTCTGTGTGCGTGTGTGTGTATATATAGATATAGATATAGATATAGATATAGATATAGATATACTCTCCAAATTTTTCAAAATATGAAATATATGTGTCTAATATACACTCTCTAAAGTCATTCATGTTCATTGATGTGGATTTATAATCCACTTTTCACAAGATTATAATCAGAAATATTCATCCACCTGAAATACATATTTGTTTCCTAGTACTGAAAACTAACTTTAGTGAATGGTGCATACAAATCCTAATTATTCTACAGTAACTGACCCAGTCTAACATCAATGCAAGTAGACTCCTATGGGACATGATATGTAATTTGTCATTCATTTGTATTTGACACTGGTACATTATTGTTTCTTCAGTTTTTGCACATCACAGGATATACATTTCATCCACAAGTTCACAAATTAATAAGCATTTGTTTCAACTTTAATCACTTCTTGCTTCAGAACTCATGTATTGTCAGGGTTTCTTGACTGGTCTTTTATGAGACTTCTTTCCAAACACATTATTTTGAATTTCCATAATCATATTGAAGCAAAACTCACACACTCTTCATGATAAACCAAAACACTAATATTTCCATTACATATATACCTGGTTGGAATCAATGATGGTATATCAATATACGATTTCCTTTAATTTTTCAGATATCAGTTCAATACATTATTTAAAGTTCAAAAAAGTTATATTATTTATTCACAGTATGGTCTATTCATGCTTTTTTTCTATGTTCCTAGAAACAGGGTACACCTCTTTGTACCCCCGATTCTCATTTTACATCTTCAATATATTGCTCCCAGAAATGGTGAAAGAAATACTCATATCACCTCATTATCACAGTAATATTCTGGACAAAAAATGGAAAGGTCACAGTTATGATTGTACCAAAGACTAAAGGGAAAGTGAACATGGATTTCTAAAAACATCCATGTCCAGGTTGCCTAATGCTGTCAATTGTCAATCCTATTGGTGACTACATATTTGTTTTTTTCCTAATTTATATATTCAAACTCAACCCTGTTGAAAATGTCTAATTCTGTCACTCACTTTATACTTTGCCTGATTTTGTAATGTTTCTATTGATATCTGCTTTTCTACATATTTTCCCCAGTTCAACATAGTGACTGACTCTTCATATGTGCTGACATTTACATTCACTCTACAACCGAAAGTCTATTGCTAAAGAACTTTTGGTCCAAATCCTATACTCACTCTTCTTCCTAAACCTACCGACTATCTTCCTAATCCTACTGAATATCCCTTTTTGACTGGATGTTCTCTTCTAAATTCAATCATCCAATGTACAAGGTCCTATGCCATTGTATATCGAATTATCTGAGGCATCTTTGCAGAACATAATTCAAAGCTAAGTATCCCAATCAAGGGCAAAACCCTTCTGGGCTTCAAATCATACCTAGATTTCTGTTTTCCTACTTATATTTCACCACTATATTCTTGTAAATATTGCAGGTTCCCAATACCATTATTCATCACACAGAATCACTCGTAACCCAAATCAAACCTGTTTTTAACCCCAGGTATACACTGTTCCCTCAATCATTTTACAGAAGAGCTGGGACAGAGTGGTTCTTACAATACAGGAAACTTGGGGACCTTCCACCTGATGAGAACCTCGAATGTCCATGCACAAATGATACCTGGAGAATTTGTAGGCAGGTATGAAGCACCTGAGAGAGCAAAAGTCATCTTCCATGGCAAACAACCTGGTCAGGATGAAGGGATGTGTCTGAATCTGAATCTCTCTCTTCTTATTGTAGAGAAGATGGACCAAACCAGGCCTGAGTGGCAAGCTGTTCCCGGGTGCCAATGGTTGATATACATTCTACCTTATGAAAGTGTCACAGGAAGTAGGGGCAACCTCCATCTTATGTTACCCTTGGAAGCAACTGTTAGGACAAAGTGGTTGCCAAGGCAGTGACCTCATTCAGTTCCAAAGAATGTGACATACCTCATTTCCTTGGTGATGGAACTCTCTGAACTTGGTATCCAAGAAGCCAGGCACCCAGAGGCAGTCCCAGTCCCAGTCCCAGTGAGCTCACTTGTTTGGATTTACCAAGGACAGAGTCAGTTTTCTTGGTACCTAATGGTGTGAGGATGGACAAATTCCAGGAGAGCTCAGAAGATGGACCTTTCGTGAGAAAACAGGTAGTGGCTAACCACTTTTTCCTGACATCTTCACAGAGTTGGTCAAGGAAACAAGATCTGAGAGAAGACAGGCCATTTCGGGGGAACATAGTATAGCCCACCAGTCAGAGGACACTCCGGATAGTCACAGACCTACTTGGGGGAAGGAGGTGCCTTTGTGGGAGTGGGTGTGGGTTTGTTGTTTTGTCTCATGTTCTGAGAATAGATAGGAAATGCGGTTTGTTTGGTTTGGAGTGGAAAGTTTCTAGTAAGTCATTTGACACGGCGAGTGTTTCTGTTTCTGTGTATCCCACTGTGTCTGTTGTTGTAGACATTAGAAAAGAGAATGCATTAATGGATGTGTCCTGTCTAGTATAAATCTTCCCATAATTCATCCTGCCCAATATATGAATGGACTGCAGCTTGTCTTATCGATGTGCTACACCTGCTATCTTTCTAAGTTGTTGTTTTCTTCCTGAATTCTGGCCACTCTCCAGAATAGGCTCATGGATTTGTGTCAAAAATATGTACCACCGCCAAGCTCTGTGACATGGCCATGTACTGGATAGCTGAAGAGAATGGCGAGCATCTCAGAAAACTCAGATATCAGTGTGACCAGGAAAGTCTCAGTGCAGAAACCCTGCTTTGGGCCTTTTGCTTACTTATTGTTGTGTTGCACTGAATGTCAGGAAGGTCTTTGCCTCAGGCCACCCCTTTGTGAAGCCTGAAGAAAACAGTTTTCAAATGGAAATGAATGGGCCTCACCTGTGGCTCTTTGCTTAATTGCTTTGGAAAGGGATGTGTCTTTATCAGCCTTTGGACCTGTGTGTGGCTGTGACTTAGATTCTCAGCACCTGATGGATCTTAAGAATGATCCCATGTGAGCTTCCAAAACCAAAATGGCAAAAAACATCATTCATTGTGGATGAAGTCTCTTGCCTTCCTCTGTTAGGTTCCTGCACTCCATCAAATGACAAATGGGATTCTTTGGGTCAAATGAGTTCTTCAAAGCCCTGCAGAGGTGCTTGTGTTTTCGCATGACTCTAAATCACCTAAAGAATCGATACCTAAAATCAGTAGGCCTGAAATTGGAGAAACAAAGAAGTATTAAAGGCAGGCTTATTTGTTCACTCCTGGTTCACAGAAACGGTGTCCAGGCTACCCTGACTTTAGGCAAATGAGGGGCAAACGAGCTGATTTTGGACACTGTCTTGGGCTGCGCCCCTCATGGAAACCTCCAGCCAGAGGTTAAGATGATTGAGTATATGGAAAAAGATGAGGGCCATGTGGGAGTGTTTTGGTTTTGATTTTGGTCATTTGTGTGGCATTGGAAAAAATGACTGGGTACACGTGGGGTTGAACTCTGGTGTGATTCCCCTTAGAGACTGGGTTTTGGAAATGAACTCAGAGAAGCATTGTCATGAATTTTGTTGGGATTTTAAGAGGCCACACATGAAAGTCGCTCTTGGAAACTGAGACCTAGGCCCCGGGTGGATTTCAACAGAGGCCTGGAAATCTCAGCAAGGATAACACATGATTTTATTCTTAAAGAAATGGCAGCCATAGTTGAGAGTCAAAACACACATGGATCTCACATTGTAGACCTCAATGGGCCTGGCCTAATGTGACCTTTTGTCCACTCTTTGGGAAGCGGTTCCTGTGAGAGTTCTCCAGAGATTTCATTGAAATGAGCTTCCTCACCATTTAATGTTTGCTGAATGAACTGAAATCCACAGTGCCTCCAACTTCATGCTTGAAAAATGGCTAGATAAATACCATGAAATTTTTGAAATTCCTATGACCAGGTGGCACTGGAGAAACATTGGATGTCCTGTTGCTGATCATGATTATACCAGACAGTGCCTTGACTTACTGAGTTTCATGAAAATGGTGTAGAACAGAGATGCCAGTAAGTTGGAGCCTGCTGAGTAGTGGGTCTAGAGCAGTGGTGGGGAGGTGTTTGATAAAACATCCGTGGTAGGGCCATGTGGATCTACCATTGGATTCCAAATGGCTTGTAACTGACATGGTGCAGCCAGCAGACCCTTATATGTAAAGGCATCTTGTTATATGGAGAGTTTTCAGAGGAAAATTAAGAATCAGGTTGATATGGACAAGGGGGCAATGGGGCAAGCTGTGAGAGATAGGAGCTTAGTTGGTGCATTCTCTTGCAGACCCTGACCCACCACAAGTGACAGAACTCCCTCCAGCACTGTGTCCCTGTTTAGCTCCTGGTATTTCGTGAAACAAATACCAAACTCACAGTGCAGCAGCAAAAACACCACAAAAAGTGGAGGAGGACCAAATGGCTTCACAGTCCACACGGGAAGACACTTAGTCCCCAGTGGCCTCAGTTTACCTACAAAGAGAGAATTCAGCACTGCTTCAACTAGTTCATTTGAAATAAGAAACCATGTCCTCCAGGTCACATAGATGCAGACCCAGCTTTGATGGTCTCACTACAAAGGAAGCCAAATCTCCTGAAAACAACATATATTTCAAGTGTGGAAGCTCAGAGGCAGTTTCTCAAAAAGTTTTTATGCCAGCAGAGCTCCATGTTTGTGGAGTGTTTACCCTGTCCCTTAGTTTTGGAAACTGCTCTACCACATCCAAGGTTGTGAACTCCTGAGCATTTTCCATTCCAGATATGTATTCACTGATTTTGTAACTCTTCTCCTCTAATTGTGTCTTACTTGGGGTGAAGGTAATGTCAAGGCATTGTTCTGGATGAGAGCAGGAGGATATTTGTGCAGCATATATTTACATACACATTGGATTCATTTTCCAATTTTCCATTCGAAATACTGAATCCCTGACACTAACCCATACCTAGTAGACTCAGACTATTCATCCTAATATAATGGAGAAAATTAACCCAACACAATAGAAATACAAGCACTTCAGAGGAGACATGTTGTATAGTTGGACTTGACATTTGCATAATATAAGGTAGGAGTTATAAATCTAGTCAAATTTTATTTGAAATATTCTCCATGTGTTTTTAAACTTAACAAATATGTGAATTCTTGTTTCCCTTTTCTGTAGCCTATTCACACTTGTATATTTTATGCATATATAGAATCCTACCAGGTATCACACGTACATTTTTGTGAGGTGGCTGTCTTGGCAGATACAAATTGTGAGAAGAGTTCACTCCTCCTAAATGCTGTTGGAAATGAAAATTCAACCTATAGGAGAGCGTCCTAGTAGAACAACATTATTCATTAACTCATGTTTAGTAAAATAAATATTTTTGCATTTGTGGATGATATATATTTACTGATGAATTCGATTGGCATTTATATTGGTACTTTTTAATGTCTGTGAGTGTTGTGTGTGTGTGTTTGTGTGTGTGTGTGTGTATATATATATATAGATATAGATATAGATATAGATATAGGTATACTCTCCAAATTTTTCAAAATATGAAATGTATGTGTCTAATATAGACTCTCTAAATTCATTCATGTTCATGTATGTGGATTTATAATCAACTTTTCACAAGATTATAATCAGAAATATTCATCCACCTGAAATACATATTTGTTTCCTAGTACTGAATACTAACTTCAGTGAATGGTGCATACAAATCCTAATTATTCTACAGTAACTGACCCAGTCTAACATCAATGCAAGTAGACTCCTATGGGACATGATATGTAATTTGTAATTCATTTGTATTCGACACTGGTACATTATTATTTCTTCAGTTTTTGCACATCATAAGATATACATTTGCCAAGGCAGTGACCTCATTCAGTTCCAAAGAATTTGACATACCTCATTTCCTTGCTGATGGAACTCTCTGAACTTTGTATCCAAGGAGCCAGGCACCCAGAGGCAGTCATAGTCCCAGTCCCAGTGGGCTCACTTGTTTGGATTTAGCAAGGATAGAGTCAGTCATTCTTGGTACCTACTGAAGTGAGGATTACCAAATGCCTGGAGAGCTCTGAAGAGGGAGGTTTCCTGAGAAAGCAGGTAGTGGCTCTCCACTTTTTCCTTACAACTTTACAGAGTTGGCCAAGGAAAACAGATCTGAGAGAGGACAGGCCATTTCGGAAGAACAGAGTATGGCCACCAGTCAGAGGACACTCTGGTTAGTCACACACCTCTGGGGAAGGAGGTGCCTTTTTGGGAGTGGGTGTGCGTTTGTGGTTTGTCTCATGTTCTGAAAATAGGTAGGAATGGCGGTTTGTTTGTTTTGGAGTGAACTGTTTCCAGTAAGTCGTTTGAAGAGGTGAGTGTTTCCATGTCTGTGTATCCCACTGTGCCTGTGGTAGTAGACATGAGAAAAGAGAATGCAGCAATGGATGTGTCATGTCTAGTATAAAGCTTCCCAGCATTCATCCTGCCCAATTTATGAATGGAGTGTGGCTTGCTTTATGCACGGGCAACACCTAATACCTTCCTAAGTCCCTGTTTTCTTCCTGAATTCTGGCCACTCTCTAGAATAGGCTCATGGTTATGTGTCCAAGATATGTACCAAATCCAAGGTCTTTGACATGGCCATGTACTGGATACCTGAATGGAATGGCCAGCATCTCAGAAAACTCAGATATCAGTGTGACCAGGAAAGTCTCAGTGGAGATACCCTGCTTTGGGCCTTTTGCTTACCTATTGTTCTGTTGCCCTGAATATCAGGAAGGTCTTTGTCTCATGCAACCCCTTTGTTAAGCCTGAAGAAAACAGTTTTCAAATGGAAATGAATGTGCATCACCTCTGGCTCTTTGCTTAATTTCATTGGAAAAGGATGTGTCTGATTCAGGCCCTTTGCCCTGTTTTAGGCTGTGACTTAGATTCTCAGCACCTGATGGATGTAAAGAAAGATCCCATATGTGCATCTAAACCAAAATAGAAAAACGTTCAATCAATGTGCATGAATTATATTGCCTTCCTTTGTTAGGTTTCTGAAATCCATCATGTCAGAATAGGGATTCTTTGGGTGAAATGAGTTCTTCAAATCTCTGCAGAGGTGCTTGGCTTTTCTCATGACTCCAATTCACAAAAAGAATCTAGACCCCACAGTCAGAGAGCCTCAAATTGGAGAAGCGAAGCCGTATTAAGGGCAGGCCTATTTGATCACTCCTGGTTCACAGGAAGGGTGTCCAAGCCACCCTGACATTCGGCAAATGAGGGGCAAGGGAGCTTATTTTGGACACTGTCTTGGGATGTGCCTCTCATGAAAACCTCCATCCAGATGTTATGATGAGTATCTTTATGGTAGAAGATGAGGGCCATGTAGGAGTGTTTTGGTTATAATTGTGGTCATTTGTGTGGCAGTTGGAAGAGATGACTGGGTCCACCTGGGCATGAATTCTGCTGTGATTCCCCTTAGAGACTGAGTTCTGGAACTGACCTCAGAGAAGTATTGACATGAATTGTGTTGGGATTTTAGGAGGCCAGGAATGAGAGTTGCCATTGGAACCTGGGAACAAGGCCCAGAGTGGCTTTCCACAGAACACTGGGAATCACAGCCAGGATATTACATGATTTTATTCTGAAAGACTTGGCAGGCATAATTGAGATTCAAAACACACTTGGACCTCGCTTTGTAGACCTCAATGGGCCTGGCTTCATGTGACTTTTTGGCCACTCTTTGGGTAGACTTGCCTGTGAGAGTGCTCCAGAGATTTCCCTGAAATTAGCTTCCTCACCATTTAATGGTTCCTGAATGAATTGAAACCAACATTGCCTCCAAATGCATCTGTGAAAAAATGCTAGATAATTACCATGAAATTTTAGAAATTCCGATGACCAGCTGGCACTGGAGGACCTTTGATGTCCTGTTGATGATCATGAGTATAACAGACAGGGCCTTGATTGACTGGGTTTCATGAAAATGGTGTAGAAAAGAGATGCCAGTAAGTTGGGGCCTGGTAAGTAGTGGGCCTAGAGCTGTGTTATGCAAATGTGTGATAAAACATCTGTGGTGGGGCCATGTGGATCTTCCATTGGCTTCCAAATGGCTGTGACTGACATGGTGCAACCATCACACCCATATTTGTAAAGGCATACTTTTATATGGAGAGGTTTCAGGGCAATGTTCAGTATCATGTTGCTATTGTCAAGGGGGCAAGCTACTTGAGATAGAACCCTGGTTGGTGCATTCTCCTGGAGACCCTGCCAACCACACCTGACAGAACTCCCTTCAGCACTGTGTCCCATTTGAACTCGTTGTATTTCATGAAGCAAATACCACACTCCCAGTGCAGCAGCAAGAAACACCACGAAAATTGGAGGATGACCATTGGTTTCACAGTCCACACGGGAAGACCCTTAGCCCTCAGTGGCAGAGTTTACCTACAAAAAGAGAATTCATCACTGCTACCTCATTTTTATTTGAAAATAAGTAACCATTTCCTCCAGGTCACATAGATGCAGATCCAGCTTTGATGGTTTCACTACAAATAAAGCTAAAGCTCCTGACAACAACATATATTTCAAGTGCCCAACCTCAGAGGCAGATTCTCAAAAAGTCTTTTGGCCAGCAGAGCTCCATGTTTGTGGAGTGTTTACCCTGTCTCTTACTTTTGGAAACTCCTCTACCACCTCCAAAGATGTGAAATCTGGAGCATTTTCCATTCTAGATATGTATTCACAGATTTTCTAACTCTTCTCCTCTAATTGTGTCTTACTTGGGGCGAAGGTAATGTCAAGGCATTGTTCTGGAGGAGAGTGGGAAGATTTTTCCGTAGCATATATTTGCATACACATTGGATTCAGTGTCCTATTTTCAATTCAAAATACTGAATACCTGACTCTAACCCATACCCTACCAGACTCTGACTACTAATCCTAATATGATGGAGAAAAATAACCCATAAAGAATAGAAATACAAGCAGTTCAGAGTAGGCATGGTGTATAGATGGACTTGCCTTTTGCATGATACAGAGTTGGAGTTATAAATCTAGTCAATTGTTTGTTGAAATAGTTGTCCTTGTATTTTTAAGGTTAACAAATATGTGAATTCCTGTCTCCCTTTCTCTGTATTGTTATATGCACATATAGATTCCTATCTGGTACCACAGGTACATTCTTGTGAGGTGGCTGACTTGGCAGATACAAATTGTTAGAAGAGATCACTCCTACTAAACCCTGTTGGAACTGAATATTCAACCTATGGGTGAGCTTGCTAGTTGAACAGCATTATACATAAATCCATGTTCAGTAAAATGAATATTTTTAGATCTGTGGATGGTATATATTTTATAATGAATTTTGATTGACATATATATTGCTACTTTTTTGTCTGTGTGTTTGTTTTATGTATATGTATATATATGTATATATATATATATATATATATATACTCTCCAGATTTTATAAAATATGAAATATATGTGTCTTATATTCACTCCCTAAATTCATTCATGTTCATGTATGTGGATTTATATTCAACTATTCACAAGATTATTCTCAAAATATTCATCCACCTGAAATTTGCCCAATGCTCTCAAATGTCAATCCTATTTGTGACTACATATTTGTTTCTTCCTAAGATTATATATTTAAACTCAACCCTGTTCAAAATGTCTAATCCTATCACACACTTTATACTTTGCCTGATTTTGTAATGTCTCTATTGATATATGCTTTCCTACATATTTTCCCCACTTCATCATTGTGACTGACTCTTCACTTGTGCTGACATTTACATTCACTCTCTAATCGAAATCCTATTGCTAAGAAACTTTTGTTCCAAATCTTATACTCACCCTTCTTCCTAAACTTACTGACTATCTTCCTAATGCTACAGACTATCCCTTTTTGACTGGATGTTCTCTTCTACATTCAATCATCCAAGTAAACGTGGTGCGAGCTTCAGAGGAGGAGACTACCAACAGGCTATCTCATGCAATATCAAAGGGTTTATTGGGTGTCCAGAATGCTGGGATTCAGAGCTCACCTGAATAGAGCAGATAGCCCTGAGAATACCTGAAGTAGAGCTTATATACTTTCCCTGGAGAGAGAAGGGAGGGAATTGTATTGATGGGTCAGGGCGAGTGGGCGGTTTGCATGCAACTGGGAGAGGGAGTACATTCTGCAATTTGGCAGCTGGGGATAGAACATTCTGGGAACAAGTTTTGCAAACATTTCTCAAAATTTCAACAGTGTTCTGTTAAGCATACAGAAAAACAAGATGTGACAAGTACCTATTTTATTAATATTTCATTCCCCACTTCTTCTTCTGGCTAATTTTAATCATAAAAATGATCATTGGAGGGTGTCACATTCAATGTCTGCTAGTGGGGTATTACCATAAGTTTAACTCCTCCAATTTGAGCCTGGAGAAAAGACATTACACGGTTGAGCAAACAGGGTTTTATAGTTAGCAATAATATGAGGATTATTATTGGACCGGCCAGGGTTGATAAAAACGTAGTTTACCAGGGGGACTGTGTGAACTAAGACTCAAGCCACCCTTTTGGGCCCTCTCTCACTTGTTGATGCTCTTCAAGGTGTCTTTTAAATTTACTCATAGATTTTATTACGACTCCAGTATAGTCAGCATAAAAACAACATTCTTCCCTCAATGCAGCACAAAGGCCCCCTTCTCTAATGAAGAGGAGGTCCAACCCTCAACTGTTCTGTAAAACAACTTCAGAGAGAGAGGTTAAAGTTTCATGCAAAGCCCTGAAGGAGGTTTCTAATATCTTACTTTTGCTCTATTGCTGCTTCTAATTGGGTCATCTTTTGTGTCCCATGGACAATGCCACTGGTTCCTCTGCCCACCCGTGCAGCAACTCCTATTCCTAATAGGATGGCTAAAGTGAGGGATATATGTTCCCAGTGGAACCGGTTGTATGCCCCCCCTATTTGATCTTCAAATGAACCTGCGTCATGATAGAGCACTCTGGGAAACATCTGCACCATTACACAATTTATCACATATCTTGATCATTTCATGAAAACATAAACGACGTTTAAGTATATAGAATTATGCTGTCGTAGGCACTGACAAAGCAAGGCACCTAAGATAGCACTCAAGAGAGGGAAACAGTCCTATTTGGTTGCAACCGGATTCAGAGGGCATTGCTTCTATTGTAATCAATTAATCCCCTGAAACTCAAGTTTAGGTAGTTTCAGAATTTTGTACCCAACATATAAGGGATGGGGCTCAGAAGTTCACAGTCTTCAGAAGTTTGAAAAAGCAGTATTTGTTTCTGTTTTTCCTTCTGTTCTGGGCAAGTTAACTTTTCAAGGACACCTGGGAGGAGGAGAGCTTTTTCTTCCCTTTCTTATTTTCCCCCTGCCAGCTGTTACCATGGAGCCCGGTTGGTAATTTCTTTATCTTAGAAATGTAGCCATCTCTGTGAAGCCCCAGCTGAAGGCCAGAGGACTTGTTCACATATTTTGTGAAAAACTAGTTAGGGGTTTTCTAGCTTAGAAGTACTGAGATTTTTAGCCAGTGGCCAAGTAGAACAGGGCAATACGAAAGAGAAAGTTTATCTACATTAAAGTCTTTATTGGGACTGTTTTGCTGAAAGTTCAAAACTCAGCCATGGTGAAGACTTCTGAAGAAGGTCATTTAAGACTTTTCTGTGGGCCTGGTACAGAGGGGGAAAGACGGGGAAGGTGGGGCTGAGAGCACCTCCGAGGATCTGAGAATGAGGGAAAAGAGAGATGTAAAAGAATAATGCGAAAGGGTATTGGGAATTTCCTAGCAGCAAACTTGAGCAGTAGATCAGGTAGAGCAGAGTGAAAGACGGGAGTGAGGATCCCAAAATCCTGTGAGGGACTTTAAATTTTAGTAACCTGTTTTCAGTGATGACAAAGCAACTTTAAAGGCCAATTATATTACATATTGGATAAGGGTCTCAGGGCTCTCCTCAGCTCGTTTGAGCATTGGGTTAGCTGGTAAGAGGACCTGGTGGGACCCGGTGAGGGCATTGACAGGAGATGAGAGGAATGAGTCGGTGGCGCGGTACCTATGTACCTGCTACCTCAGCAAGGGGGCGATGGTCTGAGAACTGGTGGAGCTTTGGGTTTCTGATCTAGTTATTGGAGGGGAGAAATCAAGTTGCTGAGATGGGAGTGACATCAGAGGTTCTGGAGCAGAAGGCTGAGGATAATGATCTATTGGAGAAGCATAGTTCAGGATGTGAGTGAGGGAGGGAAAAGGCTTCCACATAGGGGAATTTCCTTTCACTCTTTTGAGCACTTGCAGAAGTTAAAAAGGTCACTAAAATTTGAGGATCTAGAGACCCCTCTGTGTGCCATAGTTTTTGGTTGTCTAATTGGTAATGTGGCCAATGCTGTGTACTGAATTTGATGAAGAATTGGGGTTCCATCAGGCAGCCCCTGTATGCACACATTCCCATGACATACAGAAAAAGTCGGCTTTTCCCCCACACAGCCATTACTCTTTGTGGCTTTGATAGTCTGCCAGGCAAACTTAGTAATCTAGACTAGCCAACCTGCATCTGGCTCGCGTGTCCCTACATCCATAATGTTTTTTTTCCATTATCTATGGTACAGAAGGGATTTAATGGTATTTTAGTGGGATCCTCTTCATCAGGGATATCACAATAGGAAATACCTATAGCCAGCTAACAAATGTCTGGGTGGAGAGATGGCCACCAGGTCCCTAAGGGGGCTGTATGCGAGATAGACCATACTTCTTTTCCAGTAGGATTTGTGATCAGCCATCACTGCTTAATGGGCTGATGAGGGTTAGGACTACTTGTAGCCAAGGGGAGAGTATATAACCTTATTCACATTGCGAATACACAATTTGAAACTGTTACCAGTCTTTTTCAGTTTCCAGAAAGATTCTGTACAGGGAGCAGGCTTGAGATGAGAGGCATGGATCCAGGAAGTGATTCTGTTTACGTTTACCACTGTAGGTGTTATTATAGCACCTGGTATGGTCCTTTTCAGCGGGGTACCAGGGATGACACCTGATATCATCTTACATAGATGAAATCTCTTACTTGATATGGATGTGGAATCCCCTGGTTCCCAGTTGGGTAGGCAGTGGCCAGCTGTTTTCACAGGTATTACTGAGTTCTTTCAAGATCTTTAAGTCTGTCAAGCAAGGGGGTGTGGAAAGGATCTTTAGGTCTTACAGTTGGGCTTAGGTCCCCTACTGGAGGAGGGCCACCATAAAGAATTTCACATGTGGTAAGGTTACTCAAAGAAACAAAGGGATTTTTTCTTGCATGAAACATTGCATAAGGCAGGAGCATAGTCCAATCTTATGCTGGTCTCTAAGCTTAATTTCGTTAAGGTCTTTTTAATGGTTCTATTCATTCTTTCTACTTGTCTTGAACTCTGTGGTCTATAAGCACAATTTAACTTCCAATTAATCCCCAGGTTCCTGGCTAACCCCTGACTTACCTGGGCCATGAACATCGGTCCATTGTCAGATCCTATTACCAGCTTAGCTTCCTCCAATGGTAGAGAGGCTTAGTCAGCAGCAGCGGAATCACTTAGAGTGTGTTGTGTGTTAGGGGACGAGGGCAGGGGATAAGGAGGGGGAGAAGAGTCCAGTAGAGTCAAATCTGTGACTCAGGGAGAACAGAGGGTGGAGGAGGAGGAGGTTGAGAGGGTTTGAGAGATCATGGGGGAAGGAGTAGGAGCAGAGGTAGGGGCAAGGAAAGGCTTCACCCATGGAGGAGGAGATTTGCAGAGGTCCTGCCAAGTTAAGATATATGGCTGTTGATCCGGATGGCTATGTGGCGCTGGCTGAAAGACAATACCTCTGACTTTTTAAATTAGTGGGAAGTAGAAAGATCCTTCTAGGGGCCATACGACTCCAAAGATGGGCCATTCTGAGGCACAGAGATTCTGCCAGGTCCAGCGTTTTACTAAAAAAAGAAAGATTCTGAGCCCTTAAGCGGACTTTGGTCCAGTAATCAAGGGTCAGGGACAGAGGCATTGACGTGCTCTGTTCCATAATGAAAGTTCCACAAACAGTAAAAGCAAGGACACACGACACAGATAAGACAAGACCATAAAGACAGGCAATGAACGTCCAACACTGAGACCAGGAATGAGTAGCCGGCAAAACCCAATGGTATGGCAATAACGAATCTAAAAGAAAATATCACTGAGTCGAGAAGACTATTGTTCCTTGATTTCCCGAGTTCTCTGCGGGGTCCTCCAGAGAGGTGCCCTTTGTCTCTGTGACATGTCTCTCAGCCACCGTCGGAGAGAGCCCAGGCTCTTCATCGCCAGCAATTTTGCCAAGCCCTAACAAGAAACCTGAAACCAGAAAGAGGCGCCTTACTTGCTCAGAGAGGAGCCCGTTGGGGTCTCTCGTCCGCCACTGCTGGAACTCGGTGGAACCTCAATATGTAAAGGTCAGGCGAGTGTCAGAGGAAGATACTACCAAGAGACTGTCTCATGCAACAGCAAAGGGTTTATTTGTGGTCCAGCATGCTGGAGCTCAGAGCTAAATTAAATAGAGCAGAGACCTCTGAGAACAGCTTAAGCAGAGCAATATACTTTCCTTGGAGAGGGAAGAGAGGGAAGTTCAGTGATGGGTAAGGGCGAGTGGGCGGTTTGCATGACACCGAGTGAGGGAGTACATTCTGCAGTTCGGCTGTTGGGAACAGTACATTCTAGAACAAGATTAGCAAACATTTCTCAAGATTTCAACAGTGTTTGGTTAAGCATACAGAAAAACAGGAAGTGACAAGTACCTGTTTTATTAATTTTATTAACCTTTCACTACCGACTATGCCTTTTTGACTTGATGTTCCTTCTACATTAATTCATGCAACGTACAAGGTGCTATGCCATTGTATATCGATTTATCTGAGACAACTCTGCAGAACGTAATTCAACACCACGTATCCCTATCAAGGGCCCAATGCCCTTCTGGGCTTCAAATCAGACTTAAATTTCTTTTTTCATACATATATTTCTCCTATATATTCTTCTACACATAGCAAGTTCCCAATACGATCATTCATCCAGCAAAATGATTTCTAACCCAAATCGAGCATGTTTTTAACCATAACCGGACACAGTTCCCTCAATCTAACTTTACAGAAGAGCAGGGAAGGAGTTGCTATTACAATACAGAAATGTAGAAAAACTTCCACCTGCTGAGAACCTCAAAGGTCCATGCAGAAATGATCCCTGGAGAAGATGTAGGAAGCAATAAAGGACCTGAGAGACCAAAAGTCATCTTCCATGGCAAACAAACCAGTCAGGATAAAAGGTTGTGTCTGAATCAGATTTTTTTTTAATGTAGAGATCATGGACCAAACCAGGCCTGTGTGGAGATCTATTCCTGGGTGCCTTTGGTTGATATACCATTCTAACTTGTGAAAATGTCACAGGAAGTAGGGGCAGCCTCAATCTCTTGGGACCCTTGGAAGCAACAGTTAGGACAAAGTGGCTGCCAAGACAGTGCCCTCATTCAGTTCAGGAAGGAAGTGACCTCACCTCACTTTCTTGGTGATGGAACTCTCTGAACGTGGGGTCCAGGAAGCCAGGCACACAGAGCCAGTCCCAGTCCCAGTCCCAGTGGTCTCACTTGTTTGGATTTACCAAGGACAGGGTCAGTATTTTTTGGTACCTACAGATGTGAGGAAGGCCAAATGCCAGGAAAGCTCGGATGCAGGGCTTTTCATGAGAAAGCAGGTAGTAGCTCACCGTTGGCTCCTAAGAAGTTCACAGAGTTGGCCAAGGAGACAAGATCTGAGACAGGAAAGGCCATTTTGGGGGAACATATTATGGCCCACAAGTCAGAGGACACTCTGGATAGTCACAGACCTACTTAGGGGAAGGAGGTGCCTTTGTGGGTGTGGTTGTGGGTTTGTGGTTTTGTCTCATTTTCTGAGAATAGGTAGGACAGTCAGTTTGTTTCATTTGAAGTGGACTGTTTCTAGTAAGTCTTTTCACAGGGCGAGTGTTTCTATGTCTGTGTATTCCACTGTTTCCGTGGTTGTAGATATTAGAAAAGAGAATCCATCAATGGATGTGTCGTGTCTAGTAGAAAGCTTCTCAGCATTCATATTGCCCCATTTATGAATGGACTGTAGCTTGCCTTATCGATGAGCAACACCTGCTACCTTCCTAAGTTTCTATTTTCGTCCTGAATTCCGGCCAATCTCAAGAATAGGCCCATGGTTTTGTGTCCAAGATATGTACCACCTCCAAGCTCTGTGACATGGCCATGTACTGGATAGCTGTAGGGGATGGCGAGCATCTCAGAAAACTCAGATATCAGTGTGACCAGGAAAGTCTCAGAGGAGAAACCCTGCTTTGGTCTTTTGCTTACCTATTGTTCTGTTGCCCTGAATGTCAGGAAGGTCTTTGCCTCAGGCCACCCCTTTGTGAAGCCTGAAGAAAACAGTTTTCAAATGGAAATGAATGGGCATACCTGTGGCACTTTCCTTAATTGCTTTGGAAAGTGATGTGTCTGAATCAGGCCCTTGGCCCTGTGTGTGGCTGTGGCTTAGATTCTCAGCACCTGATGGATCTAAAGAAAGTTACCATGTGTGCATCCAAAAGAAAATTCGCCAAAAGAGCAATTATTGGGATGAAGTCTCTCGACTTCCTCTGTAAGGTTCCTGACCTCCATCAAGTGAGAATGGGATCCTTTGGGTCAAAAGAGTTCTACAAAACCTGCAGAGGCTAGCCCATTGTGCTTGTGTTTTCTCATGACTAAAATTCACATAAAGAATCTAAACCCCACAGACAGTAGTCCTCAAATTGGAGCGGTATTAACGGCAGGCCTATTTGATCACTTTTGGTTCACAGGATGGGTGTCCGGGCCACCTTGACTTTAGGCAAATGAGGGGCAAAGGAGCTTATTTGGGACACTGTCTTGGTCTGCGCCCCTCATGGAAACCTCCAGCCAGATTATGATGAGTGTCTATATGAAAGAAGATGAGGGCCATATGGGAGGGTTCTTGTTTTAATTGTGGTAATTTGTGTGGTAGTTGGAAGAGATGACTGGGTCCACCAGGGCTTGAACTCTGGTGTGATTCCCCTTAGAGACTGAGTTCTGGAACTGACCTCAGAGAAGTATTGCCATGAATAGTGTTGGGATTTTAGGAGACCACGCATGAGAATCGCTTTTGGAAACTGAGATCTAGGCCCAGGATGGCTTTCCACAGAGCTCAGTGATTCTGAGCCAGGATATCACATGATTTAATTCTTAAAGACTTGGTAGCCATAGTTGAGAGTCCAAACACACATGGACCTCACATTGTATACCTCAATGGGCCTGGATTCATGTGTCCTTTTGGCCTCTCTTTGGGAAGGCTTGCCTGTGAGTGTTCTCCAGAGCTTTCATTGAAATGAGCTTCCTCACCATTTAATGGTTCCTGAATTAAATGAAACCCACAGTGCCTCCAACTTCATCCTTGAAAAATGACTAGATTAATACCATGAAATTTTTGAAATCCCCATGACCAGGTGGCACTGGATAACCTTTAGATATCCTGTTGCTGATCATGAGTATAACAAACAGTGCCTTGATTGACTGAGTTTCGTGAAAATGGTGTAGAACAGAGATGCCAGTAAGTTGGAGCCTGCTGGGTAGTGGGCGTAGAGCAGTGGACTATAAGTGTGTAAATAAATATTTTTGGTAGGACCACCTGGATCTTCCATTGGCTTCCAAATCTTGCGACAGACATGGTGCAGGCAGCAGACCTTTATATGTAAAGGCATCTTGTTATATGTAGAGGTTTCAGGGCAATGTTCAGAATCAGGTTGCTATAGTCAAGGGGAAATCTATGTGGGATAGAAGCCTGGTTCGTACATTCTCTTGCCGACCCTGACCAACCACACATGACAGAACTCCCTCCAGCATTGTGTCCCAGTTGAACATATTGTATTTCGTGAAGCAAGTACCAAACTCCCAGTGCAGCAGTAAGAAACACCCTGAAAAGTGGAGGATGACCAAATGGCTTCACAGACCACACGGGAAGACACTTAGCTCCCAGTAGCAACAGTTTACCTACAAAGGGAGATTTCAGACCTGCTGCCTCATGTTCATTACAAAATAAAGAACCATGTCCTCCAGGTCACATAGATGCAGACCCAGATTTTTGGTGTCACTACAAACGAAGCTAAATCTCCTGACAATTACATATATTTCTTTTTCTTTTTTTAATTAATTTTTATTGTAGGTTGTTCAAAACAGTACATACTTCTTGATATATCAAATTTCACACTTTGATTCAAGTGGGATATGAGCTCCCATTTTTACTCCATATACAGATTGCAGAATCACATCAGTTGCAGAACCATTGATTTACATATTGCCATACATATATTTCTTGTGCCTAACCTCAGAGGAAGTTTCTCAATAAGTCTTTAGGTCAGCACAGCTCCATGTTTCTGGAGTGTTTACCCTCTCCCATACTTTTGTAAACTGTTTTACCACCTCCAGTGTTGTGAACTCCTGAGCATTTTTCATTCCACATATGTATTCACAGGTTTTCTAACTCCTCTCCTCTAATTGTGTCTTACTTTTAGCGATGGTTATGTCAAGGCATTGTTCTGGATAAGAGAGGGAAGATTTTTGTGTATCACATGTTTGCATACACATTAGATTCATTTTCCTATTTTCCATTTGAAATACTGAATCCCTGACACTAACCCATACCCTACAAGACTCTTACTACTAATCCTAATATCATGGAGATAAAAATACCTAACTGAATAGAAGTACAGTCCTTTTATAGGAAGCATGGTGTATATTTGTATTTGTCTTCCTCTTTATCAAGAGTATGTGTTTTAAATTTAGTAAACTTTTCATTTTAATATTTCTCCATGATTTTTTAAAGTTATAACATATGTAAATTCCTGTCTCCCTTTCTCTGTATCCTATTCAGCACATGTAATTTTTTTATGCATATACAATATCCTACCTGGTATCACACATACATTCTTGTAAGATCACTGACTTTGGAATATAAAAATTGTGAGAAGAGATGACTCTCCCTAAATAATGATGGAACTGAAAATTCCACCTATGGGTGAGCTTCCTAGTGAAAAACACTATACATAAATCCATGTTCAGTAAAATGAATATTTTTGGATTTGTGAATGAATTATATTTCATGATGAATATCGATTGGCATATATATTGCTAAATATTAATGTGTGTGTGTGTGCATGTGTGTGTGTGTGTATATTCTACGGATTTTAAAAAAATATGAAAAATATGTGTCTTATTATACACTCCCTAAATTCATTCATATTCATTTATGTTCATTTAAATTCAAATTTTCACAAGATTATTCTCAGTAATATTCATACACCTGAAATATATTTTGGTTTCCTACTACTGAAAACTAAGTTCAGTGGATGGTGCTTAAAAATCCTAATATTTCTACAGTAACTGACCCAGTTTAACATCAATGCAAGTAGATTGCTCTGGGACATGATGTGTAATTTGAAGTTCATTTTTACTCAACACTGGTACATTACTATTTCTTCAGTTTATGGACATCATAGGATGTATTTTTTCATCCACAACTTCACAAATTTTTTTGGCATTTGGTTCACTTTCAATTACTTACTACTTCAGAACACATGTATTCCTCCATGTTTCTTTACTGGTCTTTTCACTAGACTTCTTTCTAAACACATAATTTTCGATTCCATAATCATTTTTGAAGCAAAACTCACTCTTCACGATAAACCGTAACCCTAATAATACCATTGCATATATAACTCGTTGGAATGATGGTATATATATCAATATAAAATTTCCAATATATTTTCAGATGCAAACTCAATCCATTATTTAATGTTGGATCCAGTTACATACTTTATTCACAATATGGTCTATTCATGCATCATCTCAATAATCATCAACACAAGGTACACCTATTTGTATCCCCAGTACTAATTTATAAGTTTCCAGAATATTACTCCCCTTTATGGTGGAAGAAATACTTATGTCACCTGATCTACATATACATTTTACCACAGTAGTATTCTGGACACAAAATGCAAAGGTCACACATATGATTGTACCAAAGCCTAAATGGAAAGTGACCATGGATTACTAAAAGCATCTATGTCCAGGGTGCCTACTGCTCTCAAATGTCAATCCTATTGGTTACTACATATTTGTTTCTTCCTAAGATTATATATTTAACCTCAAGCCTGTTGAAAATATCTAATCCTATCACTCACTTTATACTTTCCCTGATTTCCTAATGCCCCTATTGATATCTGCTTTCCTACATATTTTTCCCAGTTCATCATTGTGACTGTCTCTTCACATGTGCTGACATTTACATTCACCCTCTAACTGAAAACCAATTGCTAAAGAACTTTTGGTCCAACTCCGAGACTCACTCTTCTTCCTAAACCTACTGACTATCTTCCTAATCCAACAGACTATCCCTTTTTGACTGGATGTTCTCTTCTACTTTCAATCATCCGAGGTATAGGGTCCTATGCCATTGTATATCGATTTATCTGAGACCTCGGTGCAGAACATAATTCAATCTAAGTATACCAATCAAGGGCCCAATGCCTTTATGGGCTTCAAATCTTTCCTAGATCTCTGATCTCATACATATATTTCACATTTATATTCTTATAAATATCACAGGTTCCCAATACCATAATTCATCCAGCAGAATGACTCCTAACCCAAATCGAACATGCTATTAACACTAACCATACACTGTTCCCTCAATCTCACTTTACAGAAGAACAGGGACAAAGTTGGTCCTAAAATCCAGGATTGTAGGGTATCATCCACCAGCTGAGAACCTCAAAAGTCCCTGCAGAAATAATCCCTTGAGTATGTGTAGGCAGGTATGAAGGATCTGAGAGAGCAAATGTCATCTTCCATGGCAAACAACCTGGTCAGGTTGAAGGGATGTGTCTGAATTAGCCTCTCTCTTCCTAATGTAGAGAAGATGGACCAAACCATGGCTGTGTGGAGAGCTGTTCCCCGGTGCCTATGGTTGATATACCATTCTAACTTATGAATGAGTCACAGCAAGTAGAGGCAGACTCCATCTTTTGGGAACCTTGGAAGCAACTGTTAAAACAAAGTGGTTTCCAAGGCAGTGACTTCATTCAGTTCTTGAAGGAAGTGACCTCACCTTACATTATTGGTGATGAAAGTCTGTGATCTTGAGATCCAGGAAACAAGGCACACAGAGTCAAACCCACTCCATGTCCCAGTGGGCTCACTTGTTTGGATTTAACAAGACAGAGTCACTCTTTCTTGGTACCTACTGATGTGAGGACAGCCAAATGCCTGGAAACTATGAAGAATGGCCTTTCCAGAGAAAGCAGGTAGTTTCTCACCACGGGCTCCTGACAACTTCACAGAGTTTGCTAAAGAGACCAGATCGGAGACAGGACACACCATTTTTGGGGAACATAGTATGGCCCACAAGTCAGAGGACACTCCGGATAGACACAGACCTACTTGGGGGAAAGAGGTGCCTTTTTGGGGGTGAGTGTGAGTTTGTGGTTTTGTCTCATGTTCTGAGAATAGTTAGGAAAGCTGGTTTGTTTGTTTTGGAGTGGACTGTTTCTAGTAAGTCCTTTGACAACGTGAGTGTTTCTGTGTCTATATATCATACTGTGTCCGTGATTGTAGACAGTAGAAAAGAGAATGCATCAATGGATGTGTCCTGTCTACGAGAAAGCTTCAAAGCATTCATCCTGTGCAATTTATGAATGGACTACAGCTTGCCGTATGGATGGGCAACTCCTGCTATCTTTCTAAATTCCTGTTTTCTTCCTGAATTCTGGACACTCTCCAGAATACGCTCATGATTTTGTGTCCAAGATATGTACCACCTCAATCTCTGTGACATGGCCATGTACTGGATAGCTGATGGGAATGGTGAGTATCTCAGAAAACTCAGATATCAGTATGCCCAAGAAAGTCTCAGTGGAGAAACCCTGCTTTGGGCCTTTTGCTAACCTATTCTGTCGCCCTGAATGTCAGGAAGGTCTTTGCCTCAGGCCACACTTTGTGAAGCCTGAAGAATATAGTTTTCAAATGGAATTGAATGGTCATTACCTGTGCCTCTTCGGTTAATTGCTTTGGAAATGGATGTGTCTGAATCAGCCTCTTGGCCCTATGTGAGGCTGTGGCTTAGATTCACAGCACATGATGGGTCTAAAGAAAAATCCCATGTGTGCATCCAAAACCAAAATGGACAAAAGAACTGTCATGGTGGATAGAGTCTCTCGCCTTCCTCTGTAAGGTTCCTGACCTCCATTAAGTGAGAATAGGGATCATTTGGGTCAAGTGAATTCTTTAAAGTTCTGCAGAGGCTATCCCATAGGTTCGTGGGTTTTCTCATGACTCCAATTCACATCTATGTTTACAGAAGAGCAGGGACAGTGTTGGTCTTACAATACAGGAATGCAGTGGATCTTCCATCTGTTGAGAACCTCAAAGCTCCATGCAGAAATGATCTCTGGAGAAGATGTAGGCAGCTATGTAAGACCTGAGAGAGCAAAAATCATCTTCCATGGCAAACAACCTGGTCAGGATTAAGGGTTGCATCAGAATGAGCCTATCTCTTCTTAATGTAGAGAAGATGGACCAAACCCGGCCTGTGTGGAGAGCTGTTCCCTTTTGCCTACGGGTGATATACCATTTTAACTTGTGAAAGTGTCACAGGAAGTAGGGGCAGCCCTCATCTCATGGGACCGTTTGGAGCAATTGTTATGACAAAGTGGTTGCCAAGGCAGTGATCTCATTCAGTTCCTGAAGGAAGTGATCTCATCTCACTTCCTTGGTGATGGAACTCTCTGATCTTGGTATACAGAAAGCCAGGCACCCAGAGCCAGTCCCAGGCCTAGTCCCAGTGGTCTCACTTTTTTGGATTTACAAAGGACAGAGTCAGTCTTTCTTGATACCTACTGATGCGAGGATGGCCAAATGCCAGGAAAGCTCGGAAGAGGGGCTCTTCCTGAGAAAGCAGATAGTGGCTCACTCCTGGCTTCTAACAACTTCACATTGTTGGCCAAGAAAACCAGATCTGAGACAGGGCAGGCCATTTCGGAGGATCATAGTATATCCCATCAGTCAGAGCACACTCCGGAGAGTCACAGACCTATTTGGGGGAAGGAGGTGCCATTGCGGGTGTGGGTTTGTGGTTTTGTCTCATGTTCTGAGAATAGGTAGAAAAGGCAGTTTGTTTGGTTTGGAGTGACCTGTTTCTAGTAAGTCGTTTGACAATGCAAGTGTTTCTATGTCTGTGTATCCCACTGTGTCCGTGCTTGTAGACATTAGAAAAGAGAATGCATCAATGGATGTGTCCTGTCTCATAGAAAGCTTCCCAGCATTCATCCAGCACAATTTATGAATTGACTGTGGCTTGCCTTATTGATGGGCGATACCTGCTACCTTCCTAAGTTGCTGTTTTCTTCCTGAATTATGGCCAATCTCCAGAATAGGCTCATGGTTTTGTGTCCAAGATATGTACTACCTCCAAGCTCTGTGACATGGCCATGTACTGGATAGCTGAATGGAATGGCGAGCATCTCAGAAAACTCAGATATCAGTGTGACCAGTAAAGTCTCAGTGGAGAATCCCTGCTTTGGGCCATTTGCTTACCTATTGTTCTGTTGCCCTGAGAGTCAGGAAGGTCTTTGTCTCAGGCCAACCCTTTGTGAATCCTGAAGGAAAGATTTTTCAAATGGAAATGAATATGCTTTACCTTTGGCTCTTTCCTTAATTGATTTGGAAAGAGATGTGTGTGAATCAGCCTCTTGGCCCAGTGTGATTCTTTGACTTAGATTCTCAGCACCTGATGGATCTAAAGAAAGATCCCATGGGTGCATAAAATCCAAAATGGCAAAAAGAGCAGTCATTGTGGATGAAGTATTTTGCCTTCCTCTGTAAGGTTCCTGAATTCCATCAAGTGAGAATAGGGATCTTTTGGGTCAAATGAGTTCTTCAAATCTATTCAGAGGCTATCCAATAGGTGCTTGAGTTTTCTCATCTTTCCAATTCACATAAAGAATCTGTACCCGACACTCAGTAGGACTCAAATTGGAGAAGCAGAGCAGTATTAAGGGCAGGCCTATTTGATCACTCCTGGTACACAGGAAGGGTGTACAGGCCACTGGGAATTTAGGCAAATGAGGGGCAACAGAGCTTATTTTGGACACTGTCTTGGGCTACGCTAATGCTATCAAATGTCAATCCTATTGTTGACTTCATATTTGTTTTATCCTAAGCTCACATATTGATCCTCAACCCTGTTGAAAATATCTAATCCCATCACTCACTTTATTCTTTTCCTGATTTCCTAATGTCTCTATTGATATCTGCTTTCCTACATATTTTGCCCTGTGCATCATTGTGACTGACTCTTCACTTGTGTTGACATTTACATTGACTCTCTAACCAAAACCCTATTGCTAAAGAACTTTTGTTCCAAATCCTATACTCACTTTTCTTCCTAAACTTACCGACTATCTTTCTAATCAAACTGACTATAACATTTTGAATGGATGTTCTCTTCTACATTCAATGATCCAAGTACAGTTCAGGTTTCTATTCAACCGGGTGAGGGAGTAGATTCTGCAGTTTGGCAATTGGGGACAGCACATTCTGGCAACAAGATTAGCAAAGAGTTCTCAAGATTTCAACAGTGTTTTTTTAAGCGTACAGAAAAACAGGAAGTGACAAGTACATATTTTATTAACCTTTCATTCCCCACTTCTTTTTCTGGCTACTTTTAATCATAAAAGTGATCTTTGTGGGGTGTCACATTCTATGTCTGCTAGTGGGGTAGTACCATAATTTTAATTTGTCCAATTTGAGCTTGGAGAAAAGAAATTACATGATTGAGGAAACAGGGTTTTATAGTTAGTAATACTATGAGGATTATTATTGGACCGGCCAGGGTTGATAAAAACGTAATTAACCAGGGGTACTGTGTAAAAAAAGACTCAAACTACCCTTTTTGTGCCTCTCTCTCTCGTTGTTGCTCTTCAAGGCATCTTTTTAATTTACTCATAGATTTTTTTACAACTCCAGTATTGTCGACATAAAAACAACCTTCTTACCTCAATGAAGCACAAAGGCCCCCTTCTGTCATGAAAAGGAGGTCCAACCCTCGCCTTTTCTGTAAAACAACTTCAGAGAGAGAGTTTAAAGATTCCTGCAAAGCTGTGATGGAGGTTTCTAAAATCTTTAAGTTTTGATCTATTGCTGCTTCTAATTGGGTCACTTGTTGTGTCCCATGGACCAGAGCAGTGGTTCTTGTGCCCAACCCTGCAGCAACTCCTATTCGTAATAGAATGGCTAAGGTGAGGGACATATGTTCCCAGCGGAACCGGGTTGTATGTCCCCCTCTTTGATCTTCAGATGAACCTGCGTCATGATAGAGCACTCTGGGAAACATCTGCACCATTTCACAATTAATCACATCTGTTGACCATTTCATGAAAACATAAACAATGTTTAAGTATATAGAATTATACTGTTGTAGGGACGGACAAGGCAAGGCACCTAAGATAGCACCAAAGACACGGAAACAGTCTTTTTTGGTTTCAACCAGATTCAGAGGGCATTGTTTCTGTTGTAATCAATTATTCCCCTGAAACCCAAGTTACGTAGTTTCAGAATTTTGTACCCAACACGTAAGGGAAGGGGCTCAGAAGTTCACAGTCTGCAGAAGTTCACAAAAAGCAGTTTTTGTTTCTGTTTTTTCCTCAGTTTGGGCAAGTTAACTTCTCAAGGACACCTGGGTGGGGGTGTCTTCCCTTTCTTTTTTTCCCCCTTCCAGCTGTTTCCATACAGCCCAGTTTGTAACTTCTTTATCTTAGAAATGTAGCCATCTCTGTGAAGCCCCAGCTCAAGGCCAGAGGCCTTTTTTTCAAATATTTTGTGAAAAACTAGTAAGGGTGTGTCTAGATCAGGAGTGCTGAATTTTTTAGCCAGTTGCCAAGGAGACCAGGGCAACACAAAAATAGGAAGTTTATCTACAGTGAACTCTTTTATAGGGACTCTTTTGCTGAAAGTCCTAAATCAGCCATGGTGAAGACTTCTGGAGAAGGTCAGTTAAGACTTTTCTGTGGGCCTGGTACAGAGGGGGACAATTTGGAAGGCAGGGATAAGAGCAGCTCTGTGGATCTGAGAATGAGGAAGGAGAGATGAAAAGAATATTGGGAGAGGGCTTTGGGATCTTAATAGCAACAAAAACTTGAGCAGTAGAACAGATAGAACAGAGGGGGAGACGGGAGTGAGTTTCCAAAAAGCCTTTGAGGGACTTTAAATTCTTAGTAACCTGTTTTTAGTGATGACAAAGCAACATTAAAGGCCATTTTCATTACATCTTGTATTAGGGTCTGAGGATTCTTCTCAGAGGGTTTGAGCTTTGCATTAGGTGGTAAGAGGACTGGGTGGGACCCGGTGCGGGCACTGATAGGAGAGGAGAGGAGTGAGTGAATGGAGTGGTACCTCAGTACCTGCAACCTCAGCAAGGGAGCAATGGTCTGAGAACCAGTCGAGATTTGGGTTTTTGATCTAGATATTGGAGGAGAGAAATCAAGTTGCTGAGGTGGGAGTGACAGCGGAGAGTCTGGAGCACAAGGCTGAGGGTGAGCATCTATTGGAGAAGCATAGTTCAGGATGTGAGCAAAGGAGAGAGAAGGCCTCCACATAGCGGAATCTCCTTTCACCCTTTTGAGCACTTGCAGAAGTTAAAAAGGTCACACAGAATTTGAGGATCTAGAGACCCCTCTGGAGGCCATCGGTTTTGGTTATCTAATTCGTAATATGGGCAATGCTGTGTACAGAATTTGATGAGGAGTTTGGGTTCCATCTGACTGTCCCTGTATGCTCACATCCCCATGACTTACAATGGAAGTCTGCTCTCCCCCCCCCCCCCAACAGCCGTGAGTGTTTGTGGCTTTGATCGTCTGCCGGGCAAACATAGTAATCTAGGCTAGCCAACTTGCATCTGGCTCACGTGTCCCTACATCTATAATGTTTGTTTCCATTATCTATGGTACGGAAGGGATTTAATGGAATTTTAGTGGGATCCTGTTAATCAGGGATATCCCAATAGGAAAGACCTATAGCCAGCTGACAAATGACTGGGTGGAGAGATGGCCACCAGGTTCGTAAGGGGGCTGTATTCGAGATAGGCCATACTTCGTGTCCAGTAGGATTTGTGATCAGCCATCACAGCTTAAGGGGCTGATGAGGGTTAAGACTACTGGTCGTCAAGGGGAGAATAAATATCTTCCAGGATCTTCTTTACAACCATTTGTGATGTTTCTTTTTTCTTCTTTTTTATTTCTTTTTTGTGTGTGTGTGTGGGGAAGGCTTCAATACATCCTGAAAATGTATGTTCAAAGACTAGGAGTTATTTAAGTCCATACCTTACTGGCTTAATTTCAGTAAAGTCCACTTCCCAGAATTGTCCTCGTCTGGTTCCTCATAGGTGCTTTCCTGCAGGAAGCTTGGAAGTGTAAGCTTTAACCAATTAATGGACCTGACAGGCTTTTGTTACCCATTCAGTTATTTCCTTTTGCTGTGAGTAGGTTAGTGGAAAACTGTGTTCTTGATCCTTCACAAATGAATGCAGTTTCTTTGAACAAAGGTGAGTGAGTTCATGAAGATTTGCTACTGACATAGTTAGAGCCATGATTATAGGAGTAGTTACTGAAGGATTAAAAAATTCCACTTGGGGGCCTTCAGGGTTAAAAGTTATTTTGGCCCAGAGCTTGGTGAGCAGAACTCTGCCCATCAATGGGGCCAGGCATTCTGGGATTACTAGGAAGGAGTGATGGATTTTTCCTTTTCCCTGGTCCATGGTCCTCTTAGTTGTCAAAGCCCGATATTTACTTCTGTTAGACTGTTGAATTAGAGACCTTTTATTCGGTAGAGGGCCCAATGGGCCTTATGGGCTGAGTATATTGCCCCTGTATCTACTTCAAAGTTTATTGTGTTCCCCTCCACTTCAAAAGTTACCTTGAGGTCAGGGAGAGGATCTGAGCCCGGACTTTCTTAGTATTCCTCCAGAGTCAGAATATCTGGCTGGCATGGCTGTCTCTTTCTAGGGCACTCTTTGGCCCAGTGTCCTTTTTCTTTAGAGTAGGCACATTGATCTGAGGCCAGGGGTGGCCTTTAGTGTGTGCCCAGGTATCCCTTCCTGTCCCTCTGTTTCTTAATTTCTGGCCTATTTGTTGTTGTGACCAGGACCTTAGTCAATGCCTTAGTCTGTCTTTTGTTTCTTTTATCCTCACTCAGCTCCCTTCTCTTCCTCAGTTTCTCTCTTAAAGTATACCTTCTCGGGTTCTCTGACTAAATCCCTCAAAGTCATATCTTGTAATCCATCTAAGCATTGTAACTTTCTTTTAATATCCAGGGCAGCTTTCCCAATAAAGGCCATTGTGACAGATGCCTTTTGATCCTCTGCCTGAGGATCGAAAGGAGTATGTCTCTTATATGCCTACATAATTATCTCTAGGAACATAGAGGGAGATTCATCAGGCCCTTAAATAATCTCTCTTACCTTGGCCAAATTAGTTGGTCACCTAGCGGCCACTAAGATACCCACTATTAGAGCCCGGCGATAAGTGGACAGATGCTCCCTACCTTCAAAGGTGTTGGGGTCCCAGTTGGGTCGTTTCAAGAGAAAACCGGCTTTGAATATGTTGGGAAGTTGTGTCGGTCACGCATTTGGTCCGAGCATACTTTTTTCTAGGCTCCAGGAGGATTCTCTTTTGTTCCTCTGTCATGAACAGAGTCCCTAGGAGTTGTGGGCAGTCATCCCAAGTAGGTTGGTGTGAAAACATCAATGACTTCACCAGACCTGAGAGCCAGGTTGGGTCCTCGGTAAAAGGGGGATTGTTATTTTTCCATTTATATAGGTCTGAAAAGGAGAAGGCCAATACTGGTAGGCTTCCATTTTTTTTCCCCATGGCCATCGTCAATCATTGGCCCTTAGGGATGGAGGGAAGCAACACGGGAGTTCCAGGGTTTTCAATCATTTGCCACCGGCGAGTTCCTTTAGCAAGTCCAGCTTCCTCCAGGGGAGGAGGGGCTGTGTGTGACGCAGGGGAGTTATCTGGAGGGCCCTGGGCTGGCTTAGCTTCCTCCAATTGCGGAGAGGCTGAGTCAGCAGCTGGAGAATCACTTAGAGGGTGTTGGGGGTTGTGGGACAAGGGTAGAAGATAAGGAAGGGGAGGAGAGTCCAGTAGAGTCAAATCTTGTGACTCAGGGAGAACAGAGGGTGGAGGAGGAGGAGGAGCAGAGGGGTTGAGAGATCGTGGGGGAAGGAGTAGGAACGGGGACACAGCAAGGAAAGGCTTCAACCATGGAAGAGGAGATTTGCAGAGGTCCTGCCAAGTTAAGGTATATTCCTGTTTATCAGTATGGCTATGTGGCCCTGGCTGTAAGACAATATCTCTGTCTTTTTAAATTAGTGGGAAGTAGAAAGATCCTTCTAGGGGCCATCCGAATCCAAAGGTGGGCCATTCTGAGGCACACAGAGTCTGCCAGGTCCAGCATTTTACTTAAAAAGAAACATTCTGAGCCCCTTAAGCATGCTGGACCCAGAATAAACCCTTTGTTTTTGCATGAGAGAGTCTCTTGGTGGTCTCTTCCCCCAATGCTCTTCCAATCTTTATATATGGAGGTTCCACCAAAATCCAGCAGCGGTGAACGAGAGACCCAATGGGCTGGCAAACCGAATCTGCAGGGTAAGTAAGTCGCCTATTTTCTGGTTTCAGGTTTCAGGTTAGGGCTTGGCAAAATGGCTGTCGATGAAGTGTGTGAGCTCTCTTTGATGGTGGCTGGCAGACGTGTCACAGAGCCACAAGCCAAG
>NW_027516491.1:0-58234 GCF_048772815.1 Callospermophilus lateralis | reverse complement strand
TCAGTTTTGTCTCTATGGTTTGTTTCCTATTCCAATAACCCTACACACAGACTGTGGAAAAGCACTTTCATTGAGAGGGGTTGCCAAGCTTCCAAGAAACAAGGAGATTCCGAAATACCAGCAAAGGTTTATTCACCAAATCTTGATGATACTTGCCAGTAATGATGAGTACACAAATACCACTTCGCTCACCAAATTTTGTTCTTCTAGGTTGAAGCGTTCGTCTACAGTAGCAGTTTTTATATTAGGATTCCCTCTGTTCTCTCCTATATAGACAGATAAATTTGGAACTCTAAATTCAACATGGTTTGTAGTAGCTCATTGAAACTTGAAAAAATAAAGGAGTTCTCAGTTTTCTCTCTGTGGTTTGTTTCCTCTTCAAGTAGTCCTAGACACAGACCGTGGAAAAGCACTTTCATTGACAGGGGTTGCCAAGCTTCTAAGAAATAACGAGTTTCCCAAATACCAGCAAATATTTTTTCACCCAATCTTGATGATACCATGTGGTAATGATCAGTACAGAAATCCCAATTGGCTCAAAAAATTTTGTTCTTCTAGGTTTAAGCGTTCGTCTACAGTTGCAGTATTTATATTTAGGTTTCCCTCTGTTCTGTCCTATATAGATAGATGAATTTGGAACTCTAAATCCAACATGGTTTGTAGTAGCTCTTAAAAACTTGATAAAAAAAGTAGTTCTCAGTTTTGTCTCTATGGTTTGTTTCCTCTTCAAGTAGCCCTAAGCAGAGACTGTGGAAAAGCACTTTCATTGAAAGGGGTTGCCAATCTTACAAGAAATTACGATTTTCCGAAGTACTAGCAAATACTTTTTCACCCAAACTTGGTAATACGTGGTGGTAATGACAAGTACACAAATCCCAGTTGGCTCTCCAAATTTTGTTTTTCTACGTTGAAGCGTTCGTTTACAGTAGTAGTTTTTATTATTAGGTTTCCCTCTGTTCTCTCCTATATAGATAGAGGAATTTGGAACACTAAATCCAACATGGTTTGTAGTACGCCTTTGAAGCTTGCCAAAAAATGTAGTTCTCAGTTTTGTCTCTATGGTTTGTTTCCTCTTCAAGTAGCCCTAAGCAGAGACAGTGGAAAAGCACTTTCATTAAAGGGGTTGCCAAGCTTCTAAGAATTAACGAGTTTCTGAAATACCAGCAAATATTTTTTCACCCAATCTGGATGATAAGTGGTGGAAATAACAAGTATACAAATCCCACTTGGCTCACCAAATTTTTTTTTTTAGGTTGAAGCGACTGTTTACAGTAGCAGTTTTTATTTTTAGGTTTCACTCTGTTCTCTCCTATATAGATAGATGAATTTGCAACTCTAAATCCAACATGGTTTGTAGTAGCTCTTTGAAACTTGAAAAAATAAAGGATTCTCAGTTTTGTCTCTATGGTTTGTTTCCTCTTCAAGTAGCCATAAGCACAGACTGTGGAAAGGCACTTTCATTGAGAGGGGTTGCCAAGCTTCTAAGAAATAACGAGTTTCCGAAATACCAGCAAATGTTTTTTCACCCAATCTTGATGACACGTGGTGGTAATGATCAGTACACGAATCCCACTTGGCACACCAAATTTTGTTCTTCTAGGTTTACGCGTTCGTCTACAGTAGCAGTTTTTATATTTAGGTTTCACTCTGTTCTCTCTTATATAGATAGATGAATTTGGAACACTAAATCCAAGATCGTTTGTCGTAGCTCTTTGAATCTTGACAAAATAAATTAGTTCTAAGTTTTGTCTCTATGGTTTGTTTCCTCTTCAAGTAACCCTAGGCACAGACTGTGGAAAAGCACTTTCATTGAGAGGGGTTGCCAAGCTTCAAAGAAATAACTAGTTTCCGAAATACCAGCAAATATTTTTTTCACCCAATCTTGAAGATACTTGTTGGTAATGATCAGTACACCAATCCCACTTGACTCACCAAATTGTGTTCTTCTAGGTTGAAGCGTTCGTCTACAGTAGCAGTTTTTATATGTAGGTTTCACTCTGTTCTCTCTTATATAGATTGATGAATTTGGAACTCTAAATCCAACATATTTGTAGTAGCTCTTTGAAACTTGACAAAATAAAGTAGTTCTCAGTTTTGTCTCTATGATTTGTTTCCTCTTCAAGTAGCCCTAGGCACAGACTGTGGAAAAGCACTTACATTGAAAGGGGTTGCCAAGCTTCCATGAAATAACGAGTTTGGGAAATATCAGCAAACATTTATTCACCCAATCTTGATGATACTTGCTGGTAATGATCGGTAAACAAATCCCACTTTACTCACCAAATTTTGTTCTTCTAGGTTGAAGCGTTAGTTTACAGTAGCAGTTTATATTTTTAGGTTTCACTTGGTTCTCTCCTATATAGATATATAATTTGGAACTCTAAATTCAACATGGTTTGTAGTAGCTCTTAGAAACTTGACAAAATAACGGAGGTCTCTGTTTAGTCTCTATGGTTAGTTTCCTCTTAAAGTAGCCCTAGGCACAGACTGTGGAAAAGCACTTTCATTGAGAGAGTTTGCCAAGCTTCTAAGAAATAACGTGTTGCCGAAATACCAGCAAATATTTTTTAACTCAATCTTGAAGATACTTGTTGGTAATGATCAGTACACCAATCCCACTTGACTCACCAAATTGTGTTCTTCTAGGTTGAAGCGTTCGTCTACAGTAGCAGTTTTTATATTTAGGTTTCACTCTGTTCTCTCCTATATAGATAGATGAAATTGGAACTCTAAATCTAACATGGTTTGTAGTAGCTCTTTGAAACTTGACAAAATAAAGTAGTTCTCAGTTTTGTGTCTATGGTTTGTTTCCTCTTCAAGTAGCCCTTGGAACAAACTGTGGAAAAGCACTTTCATTGAGAGCGGTTGCCTAGCATCTAAGAAATAACGAGTTTCCGAAATACCAGCAAATATTTTTTCTCCCAATCTTGATGATACTTGGTGGTAATGATCAGTACACAAATCCCACATGACTCACCAAATTTTGTTCTTCTAGGTTGAATCGTTCGTCTACAGTAGCAGTTTGTATATTTAGGTTCCCTGTGTTTACTCCTATATAGACAGATTAATTTGGAACTCTAAATCCAACATGGTTTGTAGTAGCTCGTTGAAACTTGACCAAATAAAAAAGTTTTCAGTTTTGTCTCTATGGTTTTTTTCCTCTTTAAGTATCCGTAAGCAGAGACAGTGGAAAAGCACTTTCATTAAAATTGGTTGCCAACTTCTAAGATATAAGGAGTTTCCGAAATACCAGCAAATATTTTTTCACCCAATCTTGATGATACTTGGTGGTGATGATCAGTACACAAATCCCACTTGGCTCACGAAATTTTGTTCTTCCAGGTTGAGGTGTTCGTCTACAATAGAAGTTTTTATATTTAGGTTTCCCTCTGTTCTCTCCTATATCGATAGATGAATTTGGAACTCTAAATCCAACATGGGTTGTAGAAGCTCTTTGTAACTTGACAAAATAAAGGAGTTCTCAGTTTTCTCGCTATGGTTTGTTTCCTCTTCAAGTAGCCGTAAGCAGAGACAGTGGAAAAGCAATTTCATTAAAATTGGTTGCCAACTTCTAAGATATAACGAGTTTCAGAAATACCAGCAAATATTTTTTCACCCAATCTTGATGATACTTGGTGGTGATGATCAGTACACGAATCCCACTTGGCTCACCAAATTTTGTTCTTCTAATTTGAAGCATTCGTCTACAGTTGCATTTCATATATTTAGGTTTCCCTCTGTTCTCTCCTATATAGATAGATGAATTTGGAACACTAAATCCAACATGGTTTTTAGTAGCTATTTGACTTGAGAAAATAAAGGAGTTCTCAGTTTTGTCTCTATGGTTTGTTTCCTCTTCAAGTAGCCCTAAGCAGAGACTGTGGAAAAGCAATTTCATTGAAAGGGGTTGCCAAGCTTCTAAGATACAAAGAATTTCCGAAATACCAGCAAATAGTTTTTCACCAAATCTTGATGATACTTGGTGGTAATGAACAGTACACAAATCCCACTTGGCTCACCAAATTTTGTTCTTCCAGGTTGAAGCGTTCGTGTATAGTAGCAGTTTTTCTACTTAGGTTTCTCTCTGTTCTCTCCTATATAGATAGATGAATTAGGAACTCTAAATCCAACATGGTTTGTAGTAGCTCTTTGAAACTTGACAAAATAATGAGTTCTCAGCTTTGTCTCTATGGTTTGCTTACTCTTAAAGTAGCCCTAGGCACAGACTGTGGAAAAGCACTTTCATTGAAAAATTTTGCCAAGCTTGCAAGAAACAAGGAGATTCCGCAATACCAGCAAATGTTTATTCACCCAATTATGTTGATACTTGGTGGTAATGATCGGTACACAAATCCCACTTGACTCACCAAATTTTGTTCTTCTAGTTTGAACCGTTTGTTTACAGTAGTGGTTTATATTTTTGGTTTCCCTATGTTCTCTCCCATATAGATAGATGAATTTGGAAATCTAAATCCAACATGGTTTGTAGTAGCTCTTTGAAACTTGACAAAATAAACGAGTTCTTAGTTTTGTCTCTATGATTTGTTTCCTCTTCAAGTAACCCTAAGCAGAGACTGAAGAATAGCACTTTCATTGAAAGGGGTGGCCAAGCTTCCATGAAATTACGAGTTTCCGAAATACCAGCAAATATTTTTTCATCCAATCTTGAAGATACATGGTGGTAATGACAAGTACACAAATCCCACATGGCTCACCAAATTTTGTTCTTTTAGGTTGAAGCGTTCGTCTACTGTAGCAGTTTTTATATTTACGTTTCACTCTGTTCTCTCCTATATAGATAGATGAATTTGGAACTTAAATCTAAAAGGGTTTGTAGTACTTTTTGAAACTTGCCAAAATAAAGTAGTTCTCAGTTTTGTCTCTATGGTTTGTTTCCTCTTCCAATAACCCTACACACAGACTGTGGAAAAGCACTTTCATTGAGAGGGGTTGCCAAGCTTCCAAGAAACAAGGAGATTCCGAAATACCAGCAAAGGTTTATTCACCAAATCTTGATGATACTTGCCGGTAATGATGAGTACACAAATACCACTTCGCTCACCAAATTTTGTTCTTCTAGGTTGAAGCGTTCGTCTACAGTAGCAGTTTTTATATTTAGGTTTCACTCTGTTCTCTCCTATATAGATAGATGAAATTGGAACTCTAAATCTAACATGGTTTGTAGTAGCTCTTTGAAACTTGAAAAAATAAAGTACTTCTCAGTTTTGTCTCTATGGTTTGTTTCCTCTTAAATTAGCCCTAGGAACAGACTGTGGAAAAGCACTTTCATTGAGAGAGGTTGCCAAGCTTCTAAGAAATAACGAGTTTTCGAAATACCAGCAAATATTTCTTCACCCAATCTTGATGATACTTGGTGGTTATGATCAGTACACATATCCCACTTGGCTCACCAAATTTTGTTTTTCTAGGTTGAAGCGTTCGTCTACAGTAGCAGTTTGTATATTTAGGTTCCCTGTGTTTACTCCTATATAGATAGATGAATTTGGAACTCTAAATCCAACATGGTTTGTAGTAGCTCGTTGAAACTTGACCAAATAAAAAAGTTCTCAGTTTTGTCCCTATGGTTTGTTTCCTCTTCAAGTAGCCCTAGGCACAGACTTTGGAAAAGCACTTTCATTGAGAGGGGTTGCCAAGCTTGTAAGAAATAACGAGTTTCCGAAATAACAGCAAATATTTTTTCACGCAATCTTGATGATTCTTGGTGGTAATGATCAGTACACAAGTCCCACTTGGCTCACCAAATTTTGTTTTTCTAGGTTGAAGCGTTCCTCTACAGTAGCAGTTTTTACATTCATGTTTCCCTCTGTTCTCTCCTATATAGATAGATGAATTTGGAACTCTAAAACCAACATGGTTTGTCGTAGCTCTTTGAAACTTGAGAAAATAAAGTAGTTCTCAGTTTTGTCTCTATGATTTGTTTCCTCTTCAAGTAGACCAAAACAGAGACTTTGGAGAAGCACTTTCATTGAAAAAGGTTGCCAAGCTTCCAAGAAACAATGAGATTCCGAAATACGAGCAAATGTTCATTCACCAAATTGTGTTGATACTTGGTGGTAATGATCGGTACACAAATCCCACTTGACTTACCAAATTTTCTTCTTCCAGTTTGAAGCGTTTGTTTACAGTAGCAGTTTATATTTTTAGGTTTCCCTCTCTTCTCTCCCATATAGATAGATGAATTTGGAAATCTAAATCTAACATGGTTTGTAGTAGCTCTTTGAAACTTGACAAAATGAAGGAGTTCTTAGTTTTGTATCTATGATTTGTTTCCTCTTCAAGTAGCCCTAAGCAGAGACTGAGGAATATCACTTTCATTGAAAGGGGTTGCGAAGCTTCCAAGAAATTACGAGTTGTCAAAATACTAGCAAATATTTTTTCCCGGATCTTGATGATACGTGGTGGAAATGACAAGTACACAAATCCCACTTGGCTCACCAAATTTTGTTCTTCTAGGTTGAAGCGATCGTTTACAGTAGCAGTTTTTATTTTTAGGTTTCACTCTGTTCTCTCCTATAGAGATAGATGAATTTGGAACTCTAAATCCAACATGGTATGTAGTAGCTCTTTGAAACTTGACAAAATAAAGGAGTTCACAGTTTTGTCTCTATGGTTTGTTTTCTCTTCAAGTAGCCCTAGGCACAGACTGTGGAAAAGCACTTTCATTGAGAGGGGTTGCCAAGCTTCTAAGAAATAACGAGTTTCCGAAATACCAGCAAATATTTTTTCATCCAATCTTGAAGATACGTGGTGGTAATGACAAGTACACAAATCCCACATGGCTCACCAAATTTTGTTCTTCTAGGTTGAAGCGTTCGTCTACTGTAGCAGTTTTTGTATTTACGTTTCACTCTGTTCTCTCCTATATAGATAGATGAATTTGGAACTTAAATCTAAAAGGGTTTGTAGGAGCTCTTTGAAACTTGAGAAAATAAAGTAGTTCTCAGTTTTGTCTCTATGGTTTGTTTCCTCTTCAAGTAACCCTACACACAGTCTGTGGAAAAGCACTTTCATTGAGAGGGATTGCCAAGCATCTAAGAAATAACGAGTTTCCGAAATACCAGCAAATATTTTTACAACCAATCTTGATGATACTTGCTGGTAATGATGAGTACACAAATACCTCTTGGCTCACCAAATTTTGTTCTTCTAGGTTTAAGCGTTCGTCTACAGTAGCAGTTTTTATATTTAGGTTTTACTCTGTTCTCTCCTATATAGATAGATGAAATTGGAACTCTAAATCCAACATGGTTTGTAGTAGCTATTTGAAACTTGACAAAATAAAGTAGTTCTCAGTTTTGTGTCTATGGTTTGTTTCCTCTTCAAGTAGCCCTAGGAACAGACTGTGGAAAAGCACTTTCATTGAGAGGGGTTGCCTAGCTTCTAAGAAATAACGAGTTTCCCAAATACCAGCAAATATTTTTTCACCCAATCTTGATGATACCATGTGGTAATGATCAGTACACAAATCCCACTTGGCTCACCAAATTATGTTCTTCTCGGTTGAGGTGTTCGTCTACAGTAGAAGTTTTTATATTTAGGTTTCCCTAGTTCTCTCCTATATCGATAGATGAATTTGGAACTCTAAATCCAACATGGTTTGTAGAAGCTCTTTGTAACTTGACAAAATAAAAGAGTTCTCAGTTTTGTCGCTATGGTTTGTTTCCTCTTCAAGTAGCCGTAAGCAGAGACAGTGGAAAAAGCAGTTTCATTAAAATTGCTTGCCAACTTCTAAGATATAACGAGTTTCAGAAATACCAGCAAATATTTTTTCACCCAATCTTGATGATACTTGGTGGTGATGATCAGTACACAAATCCCACTTGGCTCACCAAATTTTGTTCTTCTAATTTGAAGCATTCGTCTACAGTAGCATTTCATATATTTAGGTTTCCCTCTGTTCTCTCCTATATAGATAGATGAATTTGGAACACTAAATCCAACATGGTTTTTAGTAGCGATTTGAAACTTAAGAAAATAAAGAAGTTCTCAGTTTTGTCTCTATGGTTTGTTTCCTCTTCAAGTAGCCCTAAGAACAGACTGTGGAAAAGCACTTTCATTGAGAGGGTTTGCCAAGCTTCTAAGAAATAACGAGTTTCCGAAATACCAGCAAATATTTATTCACCCAATCTTGATGATACTTGGTGGTAATGATCAGTACACATATCCCACTTGGCTCACCCAATTTTGTTCTTCTAATTTGAAGCATTCGTCTACAGTAGCAGTTTATAATTTTAGGTTTCACTCCTTTCTCTCCTATATAGATCGATGAATTTGGAACTCTAAATCCAACATGTTTTGTAGTAGCTCTTTGAAACTTGAGAAAATAAAGATGTTCTCACTTTTCTCTCTATGGTTTGTTTCCTTTTTAAGTAGCCTAGGCAAAGACTGTGGAAAAGCACTTTCACTTAGCGGGTTTGCCAAGCTTCTAAGAAATAACGAGTTTACAAAATACTAGCAAATATTTTTTTTCACCCAATCTTGATGATACTTGGTGCTAATGATCAGTACACAAATCCCACTTGGCTCACCAAATTTTGTTCTTCTAGGTTTACGCGTTCGTCTACAGTAGCAGTTTTTATATTTAGGTTTCACTCGGTTCTCTCCTATATAGATGAATTTGGAACACTAAATCCAAGATGGTTTGTAGTAGCTCTTTGAAACTTGACAAAATTAATTAGTTCTCAGTTTTGTCTCTATGGTTTGTTTCCTCTTCAAGTAACCCTAGGCACAGACTCTGGAAAAGCACTTTCATTGAGAGGGGTTGCCAAGCTTCTAAGAAATAACGATTTTCCGAAATACCAGCAAATGCTTTTTCACCCAATCTTGATGAAACTGGTGGTAATGATCGGTACACAAATCCCACTTGACTCAACAAATTTTGTTCTTCTAGGTTGAAGCATTCGTCTACAGTATCAGTTTTTATATTTAAGTTTCACTCTGTTATCTCCTATATAGATAGATGAATTTGGAACTCTAAATCCAACATGGTTTGTAGTAGCTCTTTGAAACTTGACAAAATAAAGGAGTTCTGATTTTTGTCTCTATGATTTGTTACCTCTTCAATAAGCCCTAAGCAGAGACTGTGGAAAAGAACTTTCATTCAAAGGGGTGGCCAAGCTTCCATGAAATTACGAGTTTCCGAAATACCAGCAAATATTTTTTCATCCAATCTTGAAGATACGTGGTGGTAATGATAAGTACACAAATCCCACATGGCTCACCAAATTTTGTTCTTCTAGGTTGAAGCGTTCGTCTACTGTAGCAGTTTTTATATTTACGTTTCACTCTGTTCTCTCCTATATAGATAGATGAATTTGGAACTTAAATCTAAAAGGGTTTGTAGGAGCTCTTTGAAACTTGAGAAAATAAAGTAGTTCTCAGTTTTGTCTCTATGGTTTGTTTCCTCTTCAAGTAACCCTACACACAGTCTGTGGAAAAGCACTTTCATTGAGAGGCATTGCCAAGCTTCTAAGAAATAACGAGTTTCCGAAATACCAGCAAATATTTTTTCAACCAATCTTGATGATACTTGCTGGTAATGATGAGTAAACAAATACCTCTTGGCTCACCAAATTTTGTTCTTCTAGGTTTAAGCGTTCGTCTACAGTAGCAGTTTTTATATTTAGGTTTTACTCTGTTCTCTCCTATATAGATAGATGAAATTGGAACTCTAAATCCAACATGGTTTGTAGTAGCTATTTGAAACTTGACAAAATAAAGTAGTTCTCAGTTTTGTGTCTATGGTTTGTTTCCTCTTCAAGTACCCCTAGGAACAGACTGTGGAAAAGCACTTTCATTGAGAGGGGTTGCCTAGCTTCTAAGAAATAACGAGTTTCCCAAATACCAGCAAATATTTTTTCACCCAATCTTGATGATACCATGTGGTAATGATCAGTACACAAATCCCACTTGGCTCACCAAATTATGTTCTTCTCGGTTGAGGTGTTCGTCTACAGTAGAAGTTTTTATATTTAGGTTTCCCTAGTTCTCTCCTATATCGATAGATGAATTTGGAACTCTAAATCCAACATGGTTTGTAGAAGCTCTTTGTAACTTGACAAAATAAAAGAGTTCTCAGTTTTGTCGCTATGGTTTGTTTCCTCTTCAAGTAGCCGTAAGCAGAGACAGTGGAAAAAGCAGTTTCATTAAAATTGCTTGCCAACTTCTAAGATATAACGAGTTTCAGAAATACCAGCAAATATTTTTTCACCCAATCTTGATGATACTTGGTGGTGATGATCAGTACACAAATCCCACTTGGCTCACCAAATTTTGTTCTTCTAATTTGAAGCATTCGTCTACAGTAGCATTTCATATATTTAGGTTTCCCTCTGTTCTCTCCTATATAGATAGATGAATTTGGAACACTAAATCCAACATGGTTTTTAGTAGCGATTTGAAACTTAAGAAAATAAAGAAGTTCTCAGTTTTGTCTCTATGGTTTGTTTCCTCTTCAAGTAGCCCTAAGAACAGACTGTATAAAAGCACTTTCATTGAGAGGGTTTGCCAAGCTTCTAAGAAATAACGAGTTTCCGAAATACCAGCAAATATTTATTCACCCAATCTTGATGATACTTGGTGGTAATGATCAGTACACATATCCCACTTGGCTCACCCAATTTTGTTCTTCTAATTTGAAGCATTCGTCTACAGTAGCAGTTTATAATTTTAGGTTTCACTCCTTTCTCTCCTATATAGATCGATGAATTTGGAACTCTAAATCCAACATGTTTTGTAGTAGCTCTTTGAAACTTGAGAAAATAAAGATGTTCTCACTTTTCTCTCTATGGTTTGTTTCCTTTTTAAGTAGCCTAGGCAAAGACTGTGGAAAAGCACTTACACTTAGCGGGTTTGCCAAGCTTCTAAGAAATAACGAGTTTACAAAATACTAGCAAATATTTTTTTTCACCCAATCTTGATGATACTTGGTGGTAATGATCAGTACACAAATTGCACTTGGCTCACCAAATTTTGTTCTTCTAGGTTTACGCGTTCGTCTACAGTAGCAGTTTTTAATATTTAGGTTTCACTCTGTTCTCTCTTATATAGATAGATGAATTTGGAACTCTAAATCCAACATGGTTTGTAGTAGCTCTTTGAAACTTGACAAAATAAAGTAGTTCTCAGTTTTGTCTCTATGGTTTGTTTCCTCTTCAAGTAGCCCTAGGAACAGACTGATGAAAAGCACTTTCATTGAGAGGGGTTGCCAAGCTTCCAAAAATTAGGAGTTTCCGAAATACCAGCAAATATTTTTTCACCCAATCTTGGTGATACGTGGTGGTAATGACAAGTACACAAATCCCACTTGGCTTTCCAAATTTTGTTCTTCTAGGTTGAAGCGTTCGTTTACAGTAGCAGTATTTATTTTTAGGTTTCACTCTGTTTTCTCTTATATAGATAGATGAATTTGGAACTGTAAGTCTAACATGGTTTGTAGTAGCTCTTTGAAACTTGACAAAATAAAGTAGTTCTCAGTTTTGTCTCTATGGTTTGTTTCCTCTTCAAGTAACCCTAAGCACAGACTCTGGAAAAGCACTTTCATTGAGAGGGGTTGCCAAGCTTCTAAGAAATAACGAGTTTCCGAAATACCAGCAATTATTTTTTCACCCAATCTTGATGAAACTGGTGGTAATGATCGGTACACAAATCCCACTTGACTCAACAAATTTTGTTCTTCTAGGTTGAAGCGTTCATCTACAGTATCAGTTTTTATATTTAGGTGTCACTCTGTTATCTCCTATATAGATAGATGAATTTGGAACTCTAAATCCAACATGGTTTGTAGTAGCTCTTTGAAACTTGACAAAACAAAGGAGTTCTGAGTTTTGTCTCTATGATTTGTTACCTCTTCAAGTAGCCCTAAGCAGTGACTGTGGAAAAGCACTTTCATTGAAAGTGGTGGTCAAGCTTTCATGAAATTACGAGTTTCCGAAATACCAGAAAATATTTTTTCACCCAATCTTGAAGATACGTGGTGGTAATGACAAGTACACAAATCCCACATGGCTCACCAAATTTTGTTCTTCTAGTTTGAAGCGTTCGTCTACAGTAGTATTTTTTATTTTATTTTTTTTATTGGTTGTTCAGAACCCTACAAAGCTCTTGACATATCATATTTCATACATTAGCATACATTAGCTTCAAGTGAGTTATGAACTCCCTTTTTTACCCCAAGTACAGATTGCAGAATCACATGGGTTACACATCCACATTTTTACATAATACCACAATAGTAACTGTTGTATTCTGCTACCTTTCCTATCCTCTACTATCCCCCCTCCCCTCCCCTCCCATCTTCTTTCTCTACCCCTTCTACTGTAATTCATTTCTCAACTTGTTTATTTTCCCATTCCACTTACAACCTCTTATATGTAATGTAGTATAACAATGAGGGTCTCCCTCCGTTTCCATGCAATTCCCCTTTTCTCTCCCCTTCCGTCCCACCTCATGTCTCTGTTTAATGTTAATCTTTTCTTCCTGCTCTTCCTCCCTGCTTTATTCTTAGTTGCTCTCATTATATCAAAGATGACATTTGGTATTTGTTTTTTAGGGATTGGCTAGCTTCACTAAGCATAATCTGCTCTAGTGCCATCCATTTCCCTGCAAATTCCAAGATTTTGTCATTTTTTAGTGCTGCGTAATACTCCATGGTGTATAGATGCCGCATTTTTTTAATCCATTCATCCATTGAAGGGCATCTGGGTTGGTTCCACAATCTAGCTATTGTAAATTGTGCTGCTATGAACATCGATGTGGCAGTATCCCTGTAATACGCTCTTTTAAGGTCTTCAGGGAATAGTCTGAGAAGGGCAATAGCTGGGTCAAATGGTGGTTCCATTCCCAGCTTTCCCAGGAATCTCCATACTGCTTTCCAAATTGGCCGCACCAATTTGCAGCCCCACCAGCAATGTACAAGAGAACCCTTTTCCCCACATCCTCGCCAGCACTTGTTGTTGTTTGATTTCATAATGGCTGCCAATCTTACTGGAGTGAGATGGTATCTTAGGGTGGTTTTGATTTGCATTCTCTGACTGCTAGAGATGATGAGCATTTTTTCATGTACTTGTTGATTGATTGTATGTCCTCCTCTGAGAAGTTTCTGTTCAGGTCCTTGGCACATTTGTTGATTGGGTTATTTGTTATCTTATTGTCTAATTTTTTCAGTTCTTTGTATATTCTGGATATTAGGGCTCTATCTGATGTGTGAGGAGTAAATATTTGTTCCCATGATGTAGGCTCCCTATTTACTTCTCTTATTGTTTCTCTTGCTGTGAAAAAACTTTTTAGTTTGAGTAAGTCCCATTTGTTGATTCTTGCTATTAACTCTTGTGCTATGGGTGTCCTATTAAGGAATTTGGAGCCCGACCCCACTATATGTAGATCGTAGCCAACTCTTTCTTCTATCAGACGCAGAGTCTCTGATTTGATATCAAGGTCTTTGATCCATTTAGAGTTAACTTTTGTGCATGGTGAGAGGAGGGGTTCAGTTTCATTTTGTTGCATATGGATTTCCAGTTTTCCCAACACCATTTGTTGAAGATGCTATCCTTCCTCCATTGCATGTTTTTAGCCCCTTTATCAAATATAAGATAGTTGTAACTTTGTGGATTGGTCTCTGTGTCCTCTATTCTGTACCATTGGTCCACCCGCCTGTTTTGGTACCAGTACCATGCTGTCTTTGTTACTATTGCTCTGTAATATAGTTTGAAATCTGGTATCGCTATACCGCCTGATTCGCACTTCCTGCTTAGAATTGCTTTTGCTATTCTGGGTCTTTTATTTTTCCATATGAATTTCATGATTGGTTTATCTATTTCTACAAGCAATGCCTTTGGGATTTTGATTGGCATTGCATTAAATCTATAAAACTTTTGGTAATATCGCCATTTTGATGATGTTAGTTCTGCCTATCCATGAACTGGGTATATTTTTCCATCTTCTAAGATCTTCTTCTACTTCTCTCTTTAGGGTTCTGTAGTTTTCATTGTATAAATCTTTCACCTCTTTTGTTAGGTTGATTCCCAAGTATTTTATTTTTTTTGAGGATATTGTGAATGGAGTGGTTTTCCTCATTTCCATTTCAGAAGTTTTGTTGCTGATATACAGGAATGCCTTTGATTTATGCGTGTTGATTTTATATCCTGCTACTTTGCTGAATTCATTTATTAGTTCTAGTAGTTTTTTTGTAGACCCTTTTGGGTCTTCTAGGTATAAAATCATGTCATCCGCAAATAATGATAATTTAAGTTCTTCTTTTCCAATTTTTATGCCTTTAATTTCTTTTGTCTGTCTAATTGCTCTGGCCAGTGTTTCGAGAACTATATTGAATAGAAGTGGTGATAGAGGGCATCCCTGTCTTGTTCCAGATTTTAGAGGGAATGCCTTCAATTTTTCTCCATTCAGAATGATGCTAGCCTGAGGCTTAACATGGATAGCTTTTACAATGTCAAGGTAATTTCCTGTTATCCCTAGTTTTTCTAATGTTTTGAACATAAAGGGATGCTGTATTTTGTCGAATGCTTTTTCTGCGTCTATCGAGATGATCATATGGTTCTTATCTTTAAGTCTATTGATGTGGTGAATAACATTTATTGATTTCCGTATATTGAACCATCCTTGCATCCCAGGGATGAATCCTACTTGAACATGGTGCACAATTTTTTTGATGTCCCTTTTTATCCGATTCGCCAGAATTTTATTGAGGATTTTTGCATCTAGGTTCATCAGGGATATTGGTCTGTAATTTTCTTTCTTTGAGGTGTCTTTGTCTGGTTTCAGAATCAACGTGATGTTGGCCTCATAGAATGAATTTGGAAGAGCTCCCTCTTTTTCTATTTCCTGAAATAACTTGAAAAGTATTGGTATTAATTCTTCTTTAAAAGTTTTGTAAAACTCTGCTGTATACCCATGCGGTCCTGGGCTTTTCTTGGTGGGTAGACTCTTGATTGCTTCTTCAATTTCCTCCATTGATATTGGTCTGTTCAAATTGTGTGTATCCTCCTGACTCAGTCTGGGCAAATCATATGTCTTAAGAAATGTATCGATGTCTTCACTATCTTCTATTTTATTGGAATATAGGTTTTCAAAATAATTTCTAATTGTCTTCTGTATTTCTGTAGCATCTGTTGTGATATTGCCTTTTTCATCCCGTATGTTAGTAATTTGAGTTCTCTCTCTTCTTCTCTTCGTTAGCATGGCTAAGGGTCTGTCAATCTTGTTTATTTTTTTCAAGAACCAACTTTTAGTTTTGTTGATTTTTTCAATAGTTTCTTTTGTTTCAATTTCGTTGATTTCCGCTCTGATTTTAATTATTTCTTGCCTTCTGCTGCATTTGCTGTTGTTTTGTTCTTCCTTTTCCAGGGCTTTGAGATTAAGTGTGAGCTCATTTATTTGTTGGTTTTTCTTTTTTTTTTGAGGAATGACCTCCAGGCGATGAATTTCCCTCTTAAAACTGCTTTCATTGTGTCCCATAGATTCCGATAAGTTGTGTCAGTATTTTCATTTATCTCTAAGAATTTTTTGATTTCCTCCTTTATGTCTTCTGTAACCCATTGATCATTCAGTAACATATTGTTCATTTTCCATGTGATATAGGATTTTCCCATCCTTCTTTTATCATTGATTTCCAGTTTCATTCCATTATGATCAGATAAAATGCATGGTATTATCTCCACCCCTTTATATTTACTGAGGTTTGCCCTATGGCATAATATATGGTCTATTTTTGAGAAGGATCCATGTGCTGCTGAGAAAAAAGTATATCCACTTGATGATGGTTGATATATTCTATATACGTCAGTTAAGTCTAGGTTATTGATTGTGTTATTTAGATCTATAGTTTCTTTATTCAACTTTTGTTTGGAGGATCTGTCCAATGGTGAGAGAGGTGTGTTGGAGTCACCCATAATTATTGTATTGTGGTATATTTGATTCTTGAACTTGAGGAGAATTTGTTTTATGAACGTCGCAGCACCATTATTTGGTGCATAAATATTGATAATTGTTATGTCTTGTTGGTGAATGGTTCCTTTTAACAGTATATAATGGCCTTCCTTATCCCTTTGGATTAACTTAGTCTTGAAGTCGATTTTGTTCGATATGAGGATGGCCACACCTGCTTGTTTGCGAGGACCGTATGCATGGTATATTTTTTCCCAACCTTTCACCTTCAGCCTGTGTATGTCTTTTCCTGTCAGATGTGTCTCCTGGAGGCAGCATATTGTTGGATTTGTTTTTTTAATCCATGTTACCAGTCTATGTCGCTTTATTGGAGAGTTTAAACCATTAATGTTTAGAGTTACTATTGCTATATGGTTTGTACTTCCATCCATGTTTGATTATTTGTCTCTCTCTTTTTTTTTTAAATTTAGTTTATTTCTCCATGATTAGCTTTCCCCCCTCCGTCAGTCTTTACTGGGGCACTTCCCACTTTTGGCTTTGGTTATTGTTTCTCATTTCTTCCTCGTGTAGTGTTTTGCTCAAGATATTCTGCAATGCTGGTTTTCTGGCTGCAAATTCTTTTAGCTTTTGTTTATCATGAAAGATTTTTATTTCATTGTCGTACCTGAAGCTTAATTTTGCTGGATACAGAATTCTTGGTTGGCATCCATTGTCTTTCAGTGTTTGAAATAAGTTGTTCCAGGATCTTCTCACTTTCAGTGTCTGAGATAAAAAAAATCCGCTGTTAACCTTATTGGTTTACCCCTGAATGTAATCTGTCTCCTTTCTCTTGTAGCTTTTAATATTTTCTCTTTGTTCTGTATATTAGATATCTTCATAACAATGTGTCTTGGCGTTGGTCTATTTTGATTTTGTATACTCGGTGTTCTGTATGCATCTACAATTTGTATATCTGTTTCCTTTTTTATTTCTGGAAAGTTTTCTGTAATTATTTCATGTAGTAGATTACACATTCCCTTGGTTTGAATCTCTGTGCCTTCCTCTATCCCGATCACTCTTAAATTTGGTTTTTTAATGTTATCACATATCTCTTGGATGCTTCTCTCGTGATTTTTAACCAGCCTATCAGAGTTGGCTAGACTCTTTTCAAGATGATATATTTTGTCTTCATTATCTGACGTTCTGGCTTCTACTTGCTCCACTCTGTTAGTGATACGCTCATTTGAGTTTTTAATTTGGTTTATAAGTTCCTTCATTTCTAAGATTATTGTCTGATTCTTTTTTATAATCTCTATCTCCTGATAAAGATGCTTAACTTCTTCTTTTATCTGTTTTTGTAATTCGTTCTCAATGTGTTCTTTTGCTGCTTGAATTTGCTGTCTCGTATCCTCTTTAAGGTTCCATTCCATCTGTCTAAAGTATTCCTTGAGGTCTTTATATGACCATTTTTCTGATGAATCTATATTCTCCTGGATATTTAGGCCTTCCTGCATTGTTTGTACTCCTTTCCTTCCTTGCTTTTTCATATTGCTTCTTGTTCTGTTTGACTACTGAGTTGTTGATTACTCCTATAAATTTATTTGCTGCTTGGGAGGAAAGGTATTATAGGGGGAGGGAATAAGTCACCAAAGAGAATGAGAGTAAGCAGGCAGAATTCAAGGAAGGGGGAATATGAGAATTGAAAATAAATGCAAAGACAGAAGAAAAGAAGAGAGAGAGAAAGGAAACAGAAAATTAAAAAGAATTAAAAAGAAATCATAATTGCAATAATAAAAATGAAAATTAGTATTAAAAAATAAGATAAAATGAATTAAAAAAAATTTGGGGAAAACAACAACAAAAACAAAACAAAACCAATAAAAAAAATTTTTAATACATGCAGTCTTTTAGACTCATCAATTCAGATTGTTAACTACAATTCTGGTATGAGAGAGATCATCTATAGTGTGAATAAAATAGGAGACCAGAGAAAAGAAAAAAAAAAAAAATACATGCAGTCTTAGAGTTCGATTCACTATTCTTCCAGTAGGTGGAGCTGTGCCCACCGGGCCAGCCTGTGTATGTCTTTTCCTGTCAGATGTGTCTCCTGGAGGCAGATGTGTCTCTCAGTAGGCGGGAGCCAATCGCTGTGCAGCAGCTCTTCCTCCTGGACTGGGCGGGTCTCTAATCCTGAGTGCACCGGTGATGCTAACCCAATATTGGCTACACACCAAGTCTGCTGTTCCTGTGAGCCCTGTTTTCAAGAACGCCTGGGCACATTCTCCCTGTTTGCCATTCCCTTGGACCCTAAGTTTGTAGAGCTTGGGGCTGAGAACCCCCAGCAAATTTGCTTGCCCTCTGGTAGCCACGCCCCTGGAAGCTGGTGCAAGAGACCTCAGTTGTCAGCACTGGTGATAGGGGTAGCCGGAATTCCGCGCCGCGGGTCCCGCGCCACTCCTGATTCCCCCGTGCAAGAGCCGGGCGGGCGGGGCTTTTAGCAGCGCCCGGCAGGCGGGGACTGTCCACACGAGCGCGGGGTTGGGGGTTGGGGTGGTTGTTTCCAGTGCTGAACCGCCAAAGGCGGCTCACAGAGCTGGGAAGGCAGGACCCAGCCTTATGTATGCTCGCTGCAATGTGTGAGCAGCGGTTTTTCGGCTGGGCCGGCGGGACTGCGCCCCAGTAGGAGCTGTTTACACGAGCGCGGCGGGGCAGGGGTGGGGGGTGGGGATCGTTGTTCACAACGCCGAACCGGCGGGGAGGAGGGGGTGATCGGAGGGGGTGGTCGTTTGCAGCGCCTAGCCGCCTCTGCGCTAGGCCGGCTGGGACCCAAGCAGGCTGTGGCCCTTTGTAAGTACGATGCAAAGTGTGGGCAGCAGCGGGAGTTCGGCGTTGGCCGTGAGATCCTGCTGAGTTTCACTCGCTGAGATTCACTCGTCTGGGACAAAGTGACCCCTCTAATAGACTTACTAATTCCCAGCAGGTCTCCTTTCTGCGGAATTTTGCTAGAAGTCCTTCAGCAGGCCGTATGCAGGTGAATTAATGATCCTCTCTGCTCCCGTTCCTGCGGAGGCATTGAAAGTGCTGCCTCCTTGCCAGCAGCCATGTTGGGTCCCACCGGTTAAGGCACAGCGCGACATTGACTACCTACAGTAGCAGTTTTTATATTTACGTTTCACTCTGTTCTCTCCTATATAGATAGGTGAATTTGGAACTTAAATCTAAAAAGGTTTGTAGTAGCTCTTTGAAACTTGACAAAATAAAGTAGTTCTCAGTTTTGTCTCTATGGTTTGTTTCCTCTTCAAGTAACCCTACACACAGACTGTGGAAAAGCACTTTCATTGAAAGGGGTTGCCAAGCTTCCAAGAAATTACAAGTTTCCAAAATACTAGGAAATATTTTTTCACCCAATCTTGATGATACGTGGTGGAAATGACAAGTACACAAATCCCACTTGGCTCACCAAATTTTGTTCTTCTAGGTTGAAGGGTTCGTCTACAGTAGCAGTTTGTATATTTAGATTCCCTGTGTTTACTCCTATATAGATAGATGAATTTGGAACTCTAAATCCAACATGGTTTGTAGTAGCTCGTTGAAACTTGACTAAATAAAAAAGTTCTAGGTTTGTCTCTATGGTATGTTTCCTCTTCAAGTAGCCCGAGGCACAGACTGTGGAAAAGAACTTTCATTCAGAGGGGTTGCCAAGCTTGTAAGAAATAACGAGTTTCCGAAATACCAGCAAATATTTTTTCACCCAATCTTGATGATACTTGGTGGTAATGATCAGTACACAAGTCCCACTTGGCTCACCAAATTTTGTTCTTCTAGGTTGAAGCGTTCGTCTACAGTAGCAATTTTTACATTTAGGTTTCCCTCTGTTCTCTCCTATATAGATAGATGAATATGGAAATGTAAAACCAACATGGTTTGTAGTAGCTCTTTGAAACTTGAGAAAATAAAGTAGTTCTCAGTTTGTCTCTATGATTTGTTTCCTCTTCAAGTAGACCAAAGCAGAGACTGTGGAAAAGATCTTTCATTGAGAGGGGTTGCCAAGCTTCTAGGAAATAACGAGTTTCCGAAATACCAGCAAACATTTTTTCACCCAATCTTGATGATACTTGGAGGTAATCATCAGTACACAAATCCCACATGGCTCACCAAATTTTGTTCTTCTAGGTTGAAGTGTTCGTCTACAGTAGAAGTTTTTATGTTTAGGTTTCCCTCTGTTCTCTCTTATAGATATATGAATTTGGAACTCTAAATCCAACATGGTTTGTAGAAGCTCTTTGTAACTTGGCAAAATAAAGGAGTTCTCAGTTTTGTCTCTATGGTTTGTTTCCTCTTCAAGTAGCCATAAGCAGAGACTGTGGAAAAGCACTTTCATTACAATTGGTTGCCAACTTCTAAGATATAACGAGTTTCCGAAATACCAGCAAATATATTTTCACCCAATCTTGATGATACTTGGAGGTAATGATCAGTACACAAATCCCACATGGCTCACCAAATTTTGTTCTTCTAGGTTGAATTGTTGGTCTACAGTAGAAGTTTTCATGTTTAGGTTTCCCTCTGTTCTCTCCTATATAGATAGATGAATTTGGAACTCTAATTCCAACATGGTTTGTAGTAGCTCTTTGAAACTTGACAAAAAAAGTAGTTCTCAGTTTTGTCTCTATGGTTTGTTTCCTCTTCAAGTAGCCTAAGCAGAGACTGTGGAAAAGCACTTTCATTAAAGGGGTTGCCAAGCTTCCAAAAATTACGAGATTCCGAAATACCAGCAAATATTTTTTCACCCAATAATGATGATGCATGGTGGTAATGACAAGCACACAAAACCCACTTGGCTCACCAAATTTGGTTCTTCTAGGTTTACGCGTTCGTCTACAGTAGCATTTTTTATATTTAGGTTTCACTCCGTTCTCTCTTATATAGATAGATGAATTTGGAACACTAAATCCAAGATGGTTTGTAGTAGCTCTTTGAAACTTGACAAAATAAATTAGTTCTCAGTTTTGTCTCTATGGTTTGTTTCCTCTTCAAGTAACCCTAGGCACATACTCTGGAAAAGCACTTTCATTGAGAGGGGTTGCCAAGCTTCTAGGAAATAACGAGTTTCCCAAATACCAGCAAATATTTTTTCACCCAATCCTGATGAAACTGCTGGTAATGATCTGTACACAAATCCCACTTGACTCAACAAATTTTGTTCTTCTAGGTTGAAGCGTTCGTCTACAGTATCAGTTTTTATATTTAGGTTTCACTCTGTTATCTCCTATATAGACAGATAAATTTGGAACTCTAAATCCAACATGGTTTGTAGTAGCTCTTTGAAACTTGACAAAATAAAGGAGTTCTGAGTTTTGTCTCTATGATTTGTTACCTCTTCAATCAGACCTAAGCAAAGACTGTGGAAAAGCACTTTCATTGAAAGGGGTGGCCAAGCTTCCATGAAATTATGAGTTTCCGAAACACCAGCAAATATTTTTTCATCCAATCTTGAAGACACGTGGTGTCAATGACAAGTACACAAATCCCACATGGCTCACCAAATTTTGTTCTTCTAGGTTGAAGCGTTCGTCTACAGTAGCAGTTTTTATATTTACGTTTCACTCTGTTCTCTCCTATATGGATAGATGAATTTGGAACTTAAATCTAAAAAGGTTTGTAGTAGCTCTTTGATACTTGACAAAATAAAGTAGTTCTCAGTTTTGTCTCTATGGTTTGTTTCCCCTTCAATTAACCCTACACAGAGACTGTGGAAAAGCACTTTCATTGAGAGGGGTTGCCAAGCTTCTAAGAAATAAAGAGTTTCCAAAATACCATCAAATATTTTTTCACCCAATCTTGATGATACTTGGTGGTAATGATCAGTACACAAATCCCACTTGGCTCACCAAATTTTGTTCTTCCAGGTTGAAGCGTTCGTCTACAGTAGCAGTTTGTATATTTAGGTTTCACTTGGTTCTCTCCTATATAGATAGATGAAGTTGGATATCTAAATTCAACATGGTTTTTAGTAGCTCTTTGAAACTTGACAAATATCGGAGGTCTTAGTTTAGTCTCTATGGTTTGTTTCCTCTTCAAGTAGCCCTAGGCAAAGACTGTGGAAAAGCACTTTCATTGAGAGGGAATGCCAGGCTTCTAAGAAATAACGAGTTTCCGAAATACCAGCAAATATTTTGTCACTCAATCTTGATGATACTTGGTGGTAATGATCAGTACACAAATCCCTCTTGGCTCACCATATTTTGTTCTTTTAGGTTGAAGCGTTCGTCTACAGTAGCAGTTTGTATATTTATGTTTCACTCTGTTCTCTCCTATATAGATAGATGAATTTGGAACTCTAAAACCAACATGGTTTGTAGTAGCTCTTTGAAACTTGAGAAAATAAAGTAGTTCTCAGTTTTGTCTCTAAGATTTGTTTCCTCTTCAAGTAGACCAAAACAGAGACTGTGGAAAAGCACTTTCATTGAGAGGGGTTGCCAAGCTTCAAAGAAATAACGAGTTTCCTAAATACTAGCAAACATTTTTTCACCCAATCTTGATGATACTTGGAGGTAATGATCAGTACACAAATTCCACATGGCTCACCAAATTTTGTTCTTCTAGGTTGAAGCGTCGTCTACAGTAGCAGTTCATATATTTAGGTTTCCCTCTGTTCTCTCCTATATAGATAGATGAATTTGGAACTCTAATTCCAACATGGTTTGTACTAGCTCTTTGAAACTTGACAAAAGAAAGTAGTTCTCAGTTTAGTCTCTATGCTTTGTTTCCTCTTCAAGTAGCCCTAAGCAGAGACTGTGGAAATGCACTTTCATTAAAAGGGTTGCCAAGCTTCCAAGAAATTACGAGTTTCCGAAATACCAGCAAATATTTTTTCACCCAATATGGATGATGAGTGGTGATAATGACAAGCACACAAATCCCACTTGGCTCAACAAATTTGGTTCTTCTAGGTTTACGCGTTCGTCTACAGTAGCATTTTTTATATTTAGGTTTCACTCTGTTCTCTCTTATATAGATAGATGAATTTGGAACACTAAATCCAAGATGGTTTGTAGTAGATGTTTGAAACTTGTCAAAATAAATTAGTTCTCTGTTTGTCTCTATGGTTTGTTTCCTCTTCAAGTAACCCTAGGCACTGACTGTGGAAAAGCACTTCCATTGAGAGGGGTTGCCATGCTTCTAAGAAATAACGATTTTCCGAAATACCAGCAAATATTTTTTCACCCAAAATTGATGAAACTGCTGGAAATGATCGGTACACAAATCCAACTTGACTCAACAAATTTTGTTCTTCTAGGTTGAATCGTTCGGCTACAGTATCAGTTTTTATATTTAGGTTTCACTCTGTTATCTCCTATATAGATAGATGAATTTGGAAATCTAAATCCAACATGGTTCGTAGTAGCTCTTTGAAACTTGACAAAATAAAGGACTTCTCACTTTTGTCTCTATGGTTTGCTTCCTCTTCCAGTAGCCCTAAGCAGAAACTGTGGAAAAGCACTTTTATTGAAAGGTGTTGCCAAGCTTACAACTTATTATGAGTTTGCGAAATACCAGCAAATATTTTTTCACCCAATCTTGATGATACTTGGTGGTAATGATCAGTACACAAATCCCACTTGGCTCACCAAATTTTGTTCTTCTAGGTTGATGCGTTCTTCTACAGTATCAGTTTTTATATTTAGGTTTCCCTCTGTTCTCTCCTATATAGATAGATGAATTTGGAACTCTAAATCCAACAGGGTTCGTAGTAGCTCTTTGAAACATGACAGTATAAAGGAGTTCTCAGTTTGTCTCTATGCTTTGTTTCCTCTTCAAGTAGCCCTATGCACACACTGTGGTAAAGCACTTTCATTGAGAGGGGTTGCCAAGCTTCTAAGAATTAACGAGTTTCCGAAATACCAGCAAATATTTTTTCACCCAATCTTGATGATACTTGATGGTAATGACCAGTACACAAATCCCAGGTGGCTCACCAAATTTTGTTCTTCTAGGTTGAAGCATTCGTCTACAGTAGCAGTTTGTATATTTAGGATTCCCTCTGTTCTCTCCTGTATAGATAGATGAATTTGGAACTCTAAATCCAAAATGGTTTGTAGTAGCTCTTTGAAACTTGACAAAATTAAGGAGTTCTCAGTTTTGTCTCTATGGTTTTTTTCCTCTTCAAGTAGCCCTAGGCACAGACTGTGGAAAAGCACTTTCATTGACATGGGTTGCCAAGCTTCGAAGAATTAACGAGTTTCCGAAATACCAGCAAATATTTTTTCACCCAATCTTGATGATAGGTGGTGGTAATTACAAGTACACAAATCCCACTTGGCTCACCTAATTTTGTTCTTTTAGGTTGAAGCGTTCGTTTACAGTAGCAGTTTTTAATTTTACGTTTCACTCTGTTCTCTCCTATATAGATAGATGAATTTGGAACTCTAAATCCAACATGGTTTGTAGTACCTATTTGAAACTTTACAAAATAAAGGAGTTCTCAGTTTTGTCTGTATGGTTTGTTTCCTCTTCAAGTAGCCCTAAGCACAGACTGTGGAAAAGCACTTGCATTGAGAGTTGTTGCCAAGTTTCTAAGATATAGGGATTTTCAAAATAACAGCAAATATTTTTTCAACCAATATTGATGATACTAGGTGGTAATGATCAGTACACAAATCCCACTTGGCTCACCAAATTTTGTTCTTCTAGGTTGAAGCGTTCATCTACAGTAGCAGTTTTTATATTTAGGTTTCACTCTGTTCTCTCCAATATAGATAGATGAATTTGGAACTCTAAATCCAACATGGTTTGTAGAAGCTATTTGAAACTTGACAAAAGAAAGGAGTTCTCAGATTTGTCTCTATGGTTTGTTTCCTCTTCAAGTAGCCGTAGGCCCAGACTGTGGAATGGCACTTTCATTGAGAGGGTTTGCCAAGCTTCTAAGATATAACGAGTTTCCGAAATACCAGCAACTATTTTTTCACCCAATCTTGATCATAATTGGTGGTAATGATCAGTACACGAATCCCACATGGCTCACCAAATTCTGTTCTTCTAGGTTGAAGGTTCGTCTACAGTAGCAGTTTTTATTTTTAGGTTTCCCTCTGTTCTCTCCTATATAGATAGATGAATTTGAATCTCTAAATCCAACATGTTTTGTAGAAGCTATATGAAACTTGACAAAACAAAGGAGTTCTCAGTTTTGTCTGTATGGTTTGTTTCCTCTTCAAGTACCCCAGGGCCAGACTGTGTAAAAGCACTTTTATTGAGACGGGTTGCCAAGCTCTTAGAAATAACGTATTTCCGAAATACCAGCAAATATTTTTTCACCCAATCTTGGTGATACTTCGTGGTAATGATCAGTACACAAATCCCACTTGGCTCACCAAATTTTGTTCTTCTAGTTTGAAGCGTTCGTCTACAGTAGCAGTTTATATATTTAGGTTTCCCTCTGCTCTCTGCTATATAGATAGATGAATTTGGAACTCTAAATCCAACATGGTTCGTAGTAGCTCTTTGAAACTTGACAAAATAAAGGAGATCTCAGTTTTGTCTCTATGGTTTGTTTCCTCTTCAATTAGCCCTAGGCACAGACTGTGGAAAAGGAATTTCATTGAGAGGGGTTGCCAAGCTTCTAAGAATTAACGAGTTTCCGAAATACCAGCAAATATTTTTTCAACCAATCTTGATGATACTTGGTGGTAATGATCAGTACACAAATCCTACTTGGCTCACCAAATTTTGTTCTTCTAGGTTGAAGCGTTCGTCTACAGTAGCAGTTTTTATATTTAGGTTTCCCTCTGCTCTCTCCTATATAGATAGATGAATTTGGAACTCGAAAACCAACATGGATCGTAGTAGCTCTTTGAAACTTGACAAAATAAAGGAGATCTCAGTTTTGTCTCTATGGTTTGTTTCCTCTTCAAGTAGCACTAGGCACAGACTGTGGAAACGCAATTTCATTGAGAGTGGTTGCCAAGCTTCTAAGAATTAACGAGTTTCCCAAATATCAGCAAATATTTTTTCACCCAATCTTGATGATACTTGGTGGTAATGATCAGTACACAAATCCCACTTGGCTCACGAAATTCTGTTCTTCTAGGTTGAAGCGTTCGTCTACAGTATCAGTTTTTATATTTAGGTTTCCCTCTGTTCTCTCCTATATAGATAGATGAATTTGGTACTCTAAATCCAACATGGTTTGCAGTAGCTCTTTGATTCTTCACAAAATAAAGGAGTTCTCAGTTTTGTCTCTATGGTTTGTTTCCTCTTCAAGTAGCCCTAGGCACAGACTGTGGAAAAGCACTTTCATCGAGAGGGGATGCCAAGCTTCTAAGAATTAACGAGTTTCCGAAATACCAGCAAATATTTTTTCACCCAATCTTGATGATACTTGGTGGTAATGATCAGTACACAAATCCCACTTGGCTCACCAAATTTTGTTCTTCTAGGTTGAAGCGTTCGTCTACAGTAGCAGTTTTTATATTTAGGTTTCCCTCTGCTCTCTCCTATATAGATAGATGAATTTGGAACTCTAAATCCAACATGGTTCGTAGTAGCTCTTGGAAACTTGACAAAATAAAGGAGTTCTCAGTTTTGTCTCTATGTTTGTTTCCTTTTTAAGTAGCCCTAGGCACAGACTGTGGAAAAGCAATTTCATCGAGAGGGGTTGCCAATCTTCTAAGAATTAATGAGTTTCCGAAATACCAGCAAATATTTTTTCACCCAATCGTGATGATACTTGGTGGTAATGATCAGTACACAAATGCCACTTGGCTCACCAAATTTTGTTCTTCTAGGTTGAAGCGTTCATCTACAGTAGCAGTTTTTATATTTAGGTTTCCCTCTGCTCTCTCCTATATAGATAGATGAATTTGGAACTCTAAATCCAACATGGTTCGTAGTAGCTCTTGGAAACTTGACAATAAAAAGGAGTTCTTAGTTTTGTCGTTTCATTTTCAAGTAGCCCAAGGCACAGACTGTGGAAAAGCACTTTCATCGAGAGGGGTTGCCAATCTTCTAAGAATTAACGAGTTTCCGATATACCAGCAAATATTTTTTCACCCAATATTGATGATACTTGGTGGTAATGATCAGTACACAAATCCCACTTGGCTAACCAAATTTTGTTCTTCTAGGTTAAAGCGTTCGTCTACAGTAGCAGTTTTTATATTTGGTTTCCCTCTGCTCTCTCCTATATAGATAGATGAATTTGGAACTCTAAATCCAACATGGTTCGTAGTAGCTCTTTGAAACTTGACAAAATAATGAGTTCTCAGTTTTGTCTCTATGGTTTGTTTCCTCTTCAAGTAGTCCTAGGCACACACTGTGGAAAAGCAATTTCATTGATAGGGGTTGCCAAGCTTCTAAGAATTAACGAGTTTCCGAAATACCAGCAAATATTTTTTCACCCAATCTTGATGATACTTGGTGGTAATGATCAGGACACAAATCCCACTTGGCTCACCAAATTTTGTTCTTCTAGGTTGAAGCATTCGTCTACAGTATCAGTTTTTATATTTAGGTTTCCCTCTTTTATCTCCTATATAGATAGATGAATTTGGAACTCTAAATCCAACATGGTTCGTAGTAGCTCTTTGAAACGTGACAAAATAAAGGAGTTCTCAGGTTTGTCTCTATTGTTTGTTTCCTCTTCAAGTAGCCCTAGACACACACTGAGGAAAAGCACTTTCATTAAGAGGGGTTGCCAAGCTTCTAAGAATTAATGAGTTTCCGAAATACGAGCAAACACTTTTTCACCCAATCTTGATGATACTTGGTGGTAATGATCAGTACATAAATCCCACTTGGCTCACCAAATTTTGTTCTTCTAGGTTGAAGCGTTCGTCTACAGTATCAGTTTTTATATTTAGGTTTCCCTCTGTTCTCTCCTATATAGATAGATTAATTTGGATGTCTAAATCCAACATGGTTCGTAGTACCTCTTTGAAACTTGACAAAATAAAGGAGTTCTCAGTTTTGTCTCTACGGTTTGTTTCCTCTTCCAGTAGCCCTAAGTAGAAACTGTGGAAAAGCACTTTTATTGAAAGGTGTTCCGAAGGTTACAACTTATTATGAGTTTGCGAAATACCAGCAAATATTTTTTCTCCCAATCTTGATGATACTTGGTGGTAATGATCAGTACACAAATCCCACTTGGCTCACCAAATTTTGTTCTTCTAGGTTGAAGCGTTCGTCTACAGTAGCAGTTTTTATATTTAGGTTTCCCTCTGTTCTCTCCTATATAGATAGATGAATTTGGAACTCTAAATCCAACATGGTTCGTAGTAGCTCTTGGAAACTTGACAAAATAAAGGAGATCTCAGTTTAGTCTCTATGGTTTGTTTCCTCTTCAAGTAGCCCTAGGCACAGACTGTGGAAAAGCAATTTCATTGAGAGGGGTTGCCAAGCTTCTAAGAATTAACGAGTTTCCAAAATACCAGCAAATATTTTTTCACCCAATCTTGATGATACTTGGTGGTAATGATCAGTACACAAATCCCACTTGGCTCACCAAATTTTGTTCTTCTAGGTTGATGCGTTCGTCTACAGTATAAGTTTTTATATTTAGGTTTCCCTCTTTTATCTCCTATATAGATAGATGAATTTGGAACTCTAAATCCAACATGGTTCGTAGTAGCTCTTTGAAACTTGACAAAATAAAGGAGTTCTCAGTTTTGTCTCTATGGTTTGTTTCCTCTTCCAGTAGCCCTAAGCAAAAACTGTGGAAAAGCACTTTTATTGAAAGGGGTTGCCAAGCTTACAACTTATTACGAGATTCCGAAATACCAGCAAATATTTTATCACCCAATCTTGATGATACTTGGTGGTAATGATCAGTACACAAATCCCACTTGGCTCACCAAATTTTGTTCTTCTAGGTTGAAGCGTTCATCAACAGTAGCAGTTTTTATATTTAGGTTTCCCTCTGATCTCTCCTATATACATAGATGAATTTGGAACTCTAAATCCAACATGGTTCGTAGTAGCTCTTTGAAACGTGACAAAATAAAGGAGTTCTCAGTTTTGTCTCTATTGTTTGTTTCCACTTCAAGTAGCCCTAGACACAGACTGAGGAAAAGCACTTTCATTGAGAGGGGTTGCCAAGCTTCTAAGAATTAATGAGTTTCCGAAATACGAGCAAACACTTTTTCACCCAATCTTGATGATACTTGGTGGTAATGATCAGTACACAAATCCAATTTGGCAAACCAAATTTTGTTCTTCTACGTTGAAGCGTTCGTCTACAGTAGCAGTTTATATATTTAGGTTTCCCTCTGCTCTCTCCTATATAGAGAGATGAATTTGGAGCTCGAAAACCAACATGGTTCGTAGTAGCTCTTTGAAACTTGACAAAATAAAGAGATCTCAGTTTTGTCTCAATGGTTTGTTTCCTCTTCAAGTAGCCCTAGGCACAGACTGTGGAAAAGCAATTTCATTGAGAGGGGTTGCCAAGCTTCTAAGAATTAACGAGTTTCCGAAATACCAGCAAATATTATTTCACCCAATCTTGATGATACTTGGTGGTAATGATCAGTACACAAATCCCACTTGGCTCACCAAAGTTTGTTCTTCCAGGTTGAAGCGTACGTCTACAGTAGCAGTTTTTATATTTAAGTTTCCCTCTGCTCTCTCCTATATAGATAGATGAATTTGGAACTCTAAATCCAACATGGTTCGTAGTAGCTCTTTGAAACTTGACAAAATAAAGGAGTTCTCACTTTTGTCTCTATGGTTTGTTTCCTCTTCAAGTAGCCCTAGGCACAGACAGTGAAAAAGCACTTTCATCGAGAGGGGATGCCAAGCTTCTAAGAATTAACGAGTTTCCGAAATACCAGCAAATATTTTTTCACCCAATCTTGATGATACTTGGTGGTAATGATCAGTACACAAATCCCACTTGGCTCACCAAATTTTGTTCTTCTAGGTGAAGCGTTCGTTTACAGTAGCAGTTTTTATATTTAGGTTTCCCTCTGCTCTCTCCTATATAGATAGATGAATTTGGAACTCTAAATCCAACATGGTTCGTAGTAGCTCTTGGAAACTTGACAAAATAAAGGAGTTCTCAGTTTTGTCTCTATGTTTGTTTCCTTTTTAAGTAGCCCTAGGCACAGACTGTGGAAAAGCAATTTCATCGAGAGGGGTTGCCAATCTTCTAAGAATTAATGAGTTTCCGAAATACCAGCAAATATTTTTTCACCCAATCGTGATGATACTTGGTGGTAATGATCAGTACACAAATGCCACTTGGCTCACCAAATTTTGTTCTTCTAGGTTGAAGCGTTCATCTACAGTAGCAGTTTTTATATTTAGGTTTCCCTCTGCTCTCTCCTATATAGATAGATGAATTTGGAACTCTAAATCCAACATGGTTCGTAGTAGCTCTTGGAAACTTGACAATAAAAAGGAGTTCTTAGTTTTGTCGTTTCATTTTCAAGTAGCCCAAGGCACAGACTGTGGAAAAGCACTTTCATCGAGAGGGGTTGCCAATCTTCTAAGAATTAACGAGTTTCCGATATACCAGCAAATATTTTTTCACCCAATATTGATGATACTTGGTGGTAATGATCAGTACACAAATCCCACTTGGCTAACCAAATTTTGTTCTTCTAGGTTAAAGCGTTCGTCTACAGTAGCAGTTTTTATATTTGGTTTCCCTCTGCTCTCTCCTATATAGATAGATGAATTTGGAACTCTAAATCCAACATGGTTCGTAGTAGCTCTTTGAAACTTGACAAAATAATGAGTTCTCAGTTTTGTCTCTATGGTTTGTTTCCTCTTCAAGTAGTCCTAGGCACACACTGTGGAAAAGCAATTTCATTGATAGGGGTTGCCAAGCTTCTAAGAATTAACGAGTTTCCGAAATACCAGCAAATATTTTTTCACCCAATCTTGATGATACTTGGTGGTAATGATCAGGACACAAATCCCACTTGGCTCACCAAATTTTGTTCTTCTAGGTTGAAGCATTCGTCTACAGTATCAGTTTTTATATTTAGGTTTCCCTCTTTTATCTCCTATATAGATAGATGAATTTGGAACTCTAAATCCAACATGGTTCGTAGTAGCTCTTTGAAACGTGACAAAATAAAGGAGTTCTCAGGTTTGTCTCTATTGTTTGTTTCCTCTTCAAGTAGCCCTAGACACACACTGAGGAAAAGCACTTTCATTAAGAGGGGTTGCCAAGCTTCTAAGAATTAATGAGTTTCCGAAATACGAGCAAACACTTTTTCACCCAATCTTGATGATACTTGGTGGTAATGATCAGTACATAAATCCCACTTGGCTCACCAAATTTTGTTCTTCTAGGTTGAAGCGTTCGTCTACAGTATCAGTTTTTATATTTAGGTTTCCCTCTGTTCTCTCCTATATAGATAGATTAATTTGGATGTCTAAATCCAACATGGTTCGTAGTACCTCTTTGAAACTTGACAAAATAAAGGAGTTCTCAGTTTTGTCTCTACGGTTTGTTTCCTCTTCCAGTAGCCCTAAGTAGAAACTGTGGAAAAGCACTTTTATTGAAAGGTGTTCCGAAGGTTACAACTTATTATGAGTTTGCGAAATACCAGCAAATATTTTTTCTCCCAATCTTGATGATACTTGGTGGTAATGATCAGTACACAAATCCCACTTGGCTCACCAAATTTTGTTCTTCTAGGTTGAAGCGTTCGTCTACAGTAGCAGTTTTTATATTTAGGTTTCCCTCTGTTCTCTCCTATATAGATAGATGAATTTGGAACTCTAAATCCAACATGGTTCGTAGTAGCTCTTGGAAACTTGACAAAATAAAGGAGATCTCAGTTTAGTCTCTATGGTTTGTTTCCTCTTCAAGTAGCCCTAGGCACAGACTGTGGAAAAGCAATTTCATTGAGAGGGGTTGCCAAGCTTCTAAGAATTAACGAGTTTCCAAAATACCAGCAAATATTTTTTCACCCAATCTTGATGATACTTGGTGGTAATGATCAGTACACAAATCCCACTTGGCTCACCAAATTTTGTTCTTCTAGGTTGATGCGTTCGTCTACAGTATAAGTTTTTATATTTAGGTTTCCCTCTTTTATCTCCTATATAGATAGATGAATTTGGAACTCTAAATCCAACATGGTTCGTAGTAGCTATTTGAAACTTGACAAAATAAAGGAGTTCTCAGTTTTGTCTCTATGGTTTGTTTCCTCTTCCAGTAGCCCTAAGCAAAAACTGTGGAAAAGCACTTTTATTGAAAGGGGTTGCCAAGCTTACAACTTATTACGAGATTCCGAAATACCAGCAAATATTTTATCACCCAATCTTGATGATACTTGGTGGTAATGATCAGTACACAAATCCCACTTGGCTCACCAAATTTTGTTCTTCTAGGTTGAAGCGTTCGTCAACAGTAGCAGTTTTTATATTTAGGTTTCCCTCTGATCTCTCCTATATACATAGATGAATTTGGAACTCTAAATCCAACATGGTTCGTAGTAGCTCTTTGAAACGTGACAAAATAAAGGAGTTCTCAGTTTTGTCTCTATTGTTTGTTTCCACTTCAAGTAGCCCTAGACACAGACTGAGGAAAAGCACTTTCATTGAGAGGGGTTGCCAAGCTTCTAAGAATTAATGAGTTTCCGAAATACGAGCAAACACTTTTTCACCCAATCTTGATGATACTTGGTGGTAATGATCAGTACACAAATCCAATTTGGCAAACCAAATTTTGTTCTTCTACGTTGAAGCGTTCGTCTACAGTAGCAGTTTATATATTTAGGTTTCCCTCTGCTCTCTCCTATATAGAGAGATGAATTTGGAGCTCGAAAACCAACATGGTTCGTAGTAGCTCTTTGAAACTTGACAAAATAAAGAGATCTCAGTTTTGTCTCAATGGTTTGTTTCCTCTTCAAGTAGCCCTAGGCACAGACTGTGGAAAAGCAATTTCATTGAGAGGGGTTGCCAAGCTTCTAAGAATTAACGAGTTTCCGAAATACCAGCAAATATTATTTCACCCAATCTTGATGATACTTGGTGGTAATGATCAGTACACAAATCCCACTTGGCTCACCAAAGTTTGTTCTTCCAGGTTGAAGCGTACGTCTACAGTAGCAGTTTTTATATTTAAGTTTCCCTCTGCTCTCTCCTATATAGATAGATGAATTTGGAACTCTAAATCCAACATGGTTCGTAGTAGCTCTTTGAAACTTGACAAAATAAAGGAGTTCTCACTTTTGTCTCTATGGTTTGTTTCCTCTTCAAGTAGCCCTAGGCACAGACAGTGAAAAAGCACTTTCATCGAGAGGGGATGCCAAGCTTCTAAGAATTAACGAGTTTCCGAAATACCAGCAAATATTTTTTCACCCAATCTTGATGATACTTGGTGGTAATGATCAGTACACAAATCCCACTTGGCTCACCAAATTTTGTTCTTCTAGGTGAAGCGTTCGTTTACAGTAGCAGTTTTTATATTTAGGTTTCCCTCTGCTCTCTCCTATATAGATAGATGAATTTGGAACTCTAAATCCAACATGGTTCGTAGTAGCTCTTGGAAACTTGACAATATAAAGGAGTTCTTAGTTTTGTCGTTTCATTTTCAAGTAGCCCAAGGCACAGACTGTGGAAAAGCACTTTCATCGAGAGGGGTTGCCAAGCTTCTAAGAATTAACGAGTTTCCGATATACCAGCAAATATTTTTTCACCCAATCTTGATGATACTTGGTGGTAATGATCAGTACACAAATCCCACTTGGCTAACCAAATTTTGTTCTTCTAGGTTAAAGCGTTCGTCTACAGTAGCAGTTTTTATATTTGGTTTCCCTCTACTCTCTCCTATATAGATAGATGAATTTGGAACTCTAAATCCAACATGGTTCGTAGTAGCTCTTTGAAGCTTGACAAAATAATGAGTTCTCAGTTTTGTCTCTATGGTTTGTTTCCTCTTCAAGTAGTCCTAGGCACAGACTGTGGAAAAGCAATTTCATTGATAGGGGTTGCCAAGCTTCTAAGAATTAACGAGTTTCCGAAATACCAGCAAATATTTTTTCACCCAATCTTGATGATACTTGGTGGTAATGATCAGGACACAAATCCCACTTGGCTCACCAAATTTTGTTCTTCTAGGTTGAAGCATTCGTCTACAGTATCAGTTTTTATATTTAGGTTTCCCTCTTTTATCTCCTATATAGATGGATGAATTTGGAACTCTAAATCCAACATGGTTCGTAGTAGCTCTTTGAAACGTGACAAAATAAAGGAGTTCTCAGTTTTGACACTATTGTTTGTTTCCTCTTCAAGTAGCCCTAGACACAGACTGAGGAAAAGCACTTTCATTAAGAGGGGTTGCCAAGCTTCTAAGAATTAATGAGTTTCCGAAATACGAGCAAACACTTTTTCACCCAATCTTGATGATACTTGGTGGTAATGATCAGTACATAAATCCCACTTGGCTCACCAAATTTTGTTCTTCTAGGTTGATGCGTTCGTCTACAGTATCAGTTTTTATATTTAGGTTTCCCTCTTTTATCTCCTATATAGATAGATGAATTTGGAACTCTAAATCCAACATGGTTCGTAGTAGCTCTTGGAAACTTGACAATATAAAGGAGTTCTCAGTTTTGTCTCTATGGTTTGTTTCCTCTTCAAGTAGCCCTAGGCACAGACTGTGGAAAAGCACTTTCATGGAGAGGGGTGGCAAAGCTTCTAAGAATTAACGAGTTTCCGAAATACCAGCAAATATTTTTTCACCCAATCTTGATGATACTTGGTGGTAATGATCAGTACACAAATCCAATTTGGCAAACCAAATTTTGTTCTTCTAGGTTGAAGCGTTCGTCTACAGTAGCAGTTTATATATTTAGGTTTCCCTCTGCTCTCTCCTATATAGATAGATGAATTTGGAACTCTAAATCCAACATGGTTCGAAGTAGCTCTTTGAAAGTTGACAAAATAAAGGAGTTCTCACTTTTGTCTCTATGGTTTGTTTCCTCTTCAAGTAGCCCTAGGCACAGACTGTGGAAAAGCACTTTCATCGAGAAGGGATGCCAAGCTTCTAAGAATTAACGAGTTTCCGATATACCAGCAAATATTTTTTCACCCATTCTTGATGATACTTGGTGGTAATGATCAGTACACAAATCCCACTTGGCTCACCTAATTTTGTTCTTCTAGGTTAAAGCGTTCGTCTACAGTAGAAGTTTTTATATTTAGGTATCCCTCTGCTCTCTCCTATATAGATAGATGAATTTGGAACTCGAAAACCAACATGGTTCGTAGTAGCTCTTTGAAACGTGACAAAATAACGGAGTTCTCAGTTTTGTCTCTATTGTTTGTTTCCTCTTCAAGTAGCCCTAGACACAGACTGAGGAAAAGCACTTTCATAAGAGGGGTTGCCAAGCTTCTAAGAATTAATGAGTTTCCGAAATACGAGCAAACACTTTTTCACCCAATCTTGATGATACTTGGTGGTAATGATCAGTACATAAATCCCACTTGGCTCACCAAATTTTGTTCTTCTAGGTTGAAGCGTTCGTCTACAGTATCAGTTTTTATATTTAGGTTTAGCTCTGTTCTCTCCTATATAGATAGATTAATTTGGAAGTCTAAATCCAACATGGTTCGTAGTAGCTCTTTGAAACTTGACAAAATAAAGGAGTTCTCAGTTTTGTCTCTACGGTTTGTTTCCTCTTCCAGTAGCCCTAAGCAGAAACTGTGGAAAAGCACTTTTATTGAAAGGTGTTGCCAAGCTTACAACTTATTATGATTTTGCGAAATACCAGCAAATATTTATTCACCCAATCTTGATGATAATTGGTGGTAATGATCAGTACACAAATCCCACTTGGCTCACCAAATTTTGTTCTTCTAGTTTGAAGCGTTCGTCTACAGTAGCAGTTTTTATATTTAGGTTTTCCTCTGTTCTCTCCTATATAGATAGATGAATTTGGAACTCTAAATCCAACATGCTTCGTAGTAGCTCTTGGAACCTTGACAAAATAAAGGAGATCTCAGTTTAGTCTCTATGGTTTGTTTCCTCTTCAAGTAGCCCTAGGCACAGACTGTGGAAAAGCAATTTCATTGAGAGGGGTTGCCAAGCTTCTAAGAATTAACGAGTTTCCAAAATACCAGCAAATATTTTTTCACCCAATCTTGATGATACTTGGTGGTAATGATCAGTACACAAATCCCACTTGGCTCACCAAATTTTGTTCTTCTAGGTTGATGCGTTCGTCTACAGTATCAGTTTTTATATTTAGGTTTCCCTCTTTTATCTCCTATATAGATAGATGAATTTGGAACTCTAAATCCAACATGGTTCGTAGTAGCTATTTGAAACTTGACAAAATAAAGGAGTTCTCAGTTTTGTCTCTATGGTTTTTTTCCTCTTCCAGTAGCCCTAAGCAAAAACTGTGGAAAAGCACTTTTATTGAAAGGGGTTGCCAAGCTTACAACTTATTACGAGTTTCCGAAATACCAGCAAATATTTTATCACCCAATCTTGATGATACTTGGTGGTAATGATCAGTACACAAATCCCACTTGGCTCACCAAATTTTGTTCTTCTAGGTTGAAGCGTTCGTCAACAGTAGCAGTTTTTATTTTTAGGTTTCCCTCTGTTCTCTCCTATATACATAGATGAATTTGGAACTCTAAATCCAACATGGTTCGTAGTAGCTCTTTGAAACGTGACAAAATAAAGGAGTTCTCAGTTTTTTCTCTATTGTTTGTTTCCACTTCAAGTAGCCCTAGACACAGACTGAGGAAAAGCACTTTCATTGAGAGGGGTTGCCAAGCTTCTAAGAATTAATGAGTTTCCGAAATACGAGCAAACACTTTTTCACCGAATCTTGATGATACTTGGTGGTAATGATCAGTACACAAATCCAATTTGGCAAACCAAATTTTGTTCTTCTACGTTGAAGCGTTCGTCTACAGTAGCAGTTTATATATTTAGGTTTCCCTCTGCTCTCTGCTATATAGATAGATGAATTTGGAGCTCGAAAACCAACATGGTTCGTAGTAGCTCTTTGAAACTTGACAAAATAAAGGACATCTCAGTTTTGTCTCAATGGTTTTTTTCCTCTTCAAGTAGCCCTGGGCACAGACTGTGGAAAAGCAATTTCATTGAGAGGGGTTGCCAAGCTTCTAAGAATTAACGAGTTTCCGAAATACCAGCAAATATTTTTTCACCCAATCTTGATGATACTTGGTGGTAATGATCAGTACACAAATCCCACTTGGCTCACCAAATTTTGTTCTTCTAGGTTTAAGCGTTCATCTACAGTAGCAGTTTTTATATTTAGGTTCCCTCTGCTCTCTCCTATATAGACAGATGAATTTGGAAGTCTAAATCCAACATGGTTCGTAGTAGCTCTTGGAAACTTGACAAAATAAAGGAGTTCTCAGTTTTGTCTCTATGGTTTCTTTGCTTTTCAAGTAGCCCTAGACACAGACTGTGGAAAAGCACTTTCATCGAGAGGGGTTGCCAAGCTTCTAAGAATTAACAAGTTTCCGAAATACCAGCAAATTTTTTTTCACCCAATCTTGATGATACTTGGTGGTAATGATCAGTACACAAATCCAATTTGGCAAACCAAATTTGTTCTTCTAGGTTGAAGCGTTCGTCTACAGTAGCAGTTTATATATTTAGGTTTCCCTCTGCTCTCTCCTATATAGATAGATGAATTTGGAACTCTAAATCCAACATGGTTCGTAGTAGCTCTTTGAAACTTGACAAAATAAAGGAGTTCTCACTTTTGTCTCTATGGTTTGTTTCCTCTTCAAGTAGCCCTAGGCACAGACTGTGGAAAAGCACTTTCATCGAGAGGGGATGCCAAGCTTCTAAGAATTAACGAGTTTCCGATATACCAGCAAATATTTTTTCACCCATTCTTGATGATACTTGGTGGTAATGATCAGTACACAAATCCCACTTGGCTCACCTAATTTTGTTCTTCTAGGTTAAAGCGTTCGTCTACAGTAGCAGTTTTTATATTTAGGTATCCCTCTGCTCTCTCCTATATAGATAGATGAATTTGGAACTCGAAAACCAACATGGTTCGTAGTAGCTCTTTGAAACTTGACAAAATAAAGGAGATCTCAGTTTTGTCTCAATGGTTTGTTTCCTCTTCAAGTAGCCCTAGGCACAGACTGTGGAAAAGCAATTTCATTGAGAGGGGTTGCCAAGCTTCTAAGAATTAACGAGTTTCCGAAATACCAGCAAATATTTTTTCACCCAATCTTGATGATACTTGGTGGTAATGATCAGTACACAAATCCCACTTGGCTCACCAAATTTTGTTCTTCTAGGTTGAAGCGTTCGTCTACATTAGCAGTTTTTATATTTAGGTTTCCCTCTGCTCTCTCCTATATAGATAGATGAATTTGGAACTCTAAATCCAACATGGTTCGTAGTAGCTCTTTGAAACTTGACAAAATAAAGGACTTCTCACTTTTGTCTCTATGGTTTGTTTCCTCTTCAAGTAGCCCTAGGCACAGACTGTGGAAAAGCACTTTCATCGAGAGGGGATGCCAAGCTTCTAAGATTAGATTAACGGTTTCTTCTGAAATACCAGCAAATATTTTTTCACCCAATCTTGATGATACTTGGTGGTAATGATCAGTACACAAATCCCACTTGGCTCACCAAATTTTGTTCTTCTAGGTTGAAGCGTTCGTCTACAGTAGCAGTTTTTATATTTAGGTTTCCCTCTGCTCTCTCCTATATAGATAGATGAATTTGGAACTCTAAATCCAACATGGTTCGTAGTAGCTCTTGGAAACTTGACAAAATAAAGGAGTTCTCACTTTTGTCTCTATGTTTGTTTCCTTTTCAGGTAGCCCTAGGCACAGACTGTGGAAAAGCAATTTCATCGAGAGGGGTTGCCAATCTTCTAAGAATTAACGAGTTTCCGAAATACCAGCAAATATTTTTTCACCCAATCTTGATGATACTTGGTGGTAATGATCAGTACACAAATGCCACTTGGGCTCACCAAATTTTGTTCTTCTAGGTTGAAGCGTTCGTCTACAGTAGCAGTTTTTATATTTAGGTTTCCCTCTGCTCTCTCCTATATAGATAGATGAATTTGGAACTCTAAATCCAACATGGTTCGTAGTAGCTCTTGGAAACTTGACAATATAAAGGAGTTCTTAGTTTTGTCGTTTCATTTTCAAGTAGCCCAAGGCACAGTCTGTGGTAAAGCACTTTCATCGAGAGGGGTTGCCAAGCTTCTAAGAATTAATGAGTTTCCGATATACCAGCAAATATTTTTTTACCCAATCTTGATGATACTTGGTGGTAATGATCAGTACACAAATCCCACTTGGCTAACCAAATTTTGTTCTTCTAGGTTAAAGCGTTCGTCTACAGTAGCAGTTTTTATATTTGGTTTCCCTCTGCTCTCTCCTATATAGATAGATGAATTTGGAACTCTAAATCCAACATGGTTCGTAGTAGCTCTTTGAAACTTGACAAAATAATGAGTTCTCAGTTTTGTCTCTATGGTTTGTTTCCTCTTCAAGTAGTCCTAGGCACAGACTGTGGAAAAGCAATTTCATTGATAGGGGTTGCCAAGCTTCTAAGAATTAACGAGTTTCCGAAATACCAGCACATATTTTTTCACCCAATCTTGATGATACTTGGTGGTAATGATCAGGACACAAATCCCACTTGGCTCACCAAATTTTGTTCTTCTAAGTGGAAGCATTCGTCTACAGTATCAGTTTGTATATTTAGGTTTCCCTCTTTTATCTCCTATATAGATACATGAATTTGGAACTCTAAATCCAACATGGTTCGTAGTAGCTCTTTGAAACGTGACAAAATAAAGGAGTTCTCAGTTTTGTCTCTATTGTTTGTTTCCTCTTCAAGTAGCCCTAGACACAGACTGAGGAAAAGCACTTTCATAAGAGGGGTTGCCAAGCTTCTAAGAATTAACGAGTTTCCGAAATACGAGCAAACACTTTTTCACCCAATCTTGATGATACTTGGTGGTAATGATCAGTACATAAATCCCACTTGGCTCACCAAATTTTGTTCTTCTAGGTTGAAGCGTTCATCTACAGTAGTAGTATTTATATTTAGTTTTCCCTCTTTTCTCTCCTATACAGATAGATGAATTTGGAACTCTAAATCCAACATGGTTCGTAGTAGCTCTTTGAAACTTGACAAAATAAACGAGATCTCAGTTTTGTCTCAATGGTTTGTGTCCTCTTCAAGTAGCCCTAGGCACAGACTGTGGAAAAGCAATTTCATTGAGAGGGGTCGCCAAGCTTCTAAGAATTAACGAGTTTCCGAAATACCAGCAAATATTTTTTCACCCAATCTTGATGATACTTGGTGGTAATGATCAGTACACAAATCCCACTTGGCTCACCAAATTTTGTTCTTCTAGGTTGAAGCGTTCTTCTACAGTATCATTTTTTATATTTAGGTTTCCCTCTTTTATCTCCTATATAGATAGATGAATTTGGAACTCTAAATCCAACATGGTTCGTAGTAGCTATTTGAAACTTGACAAAATAAAGGAGTTCTCAGTTTTGTCTCTACGGTTTGTTTCCTCTTCCAGTAGCCCTAAGCAGAAACTGTGGAAAAGCACTTTTATTGAAAGGTGTTGCCAATCTTACAACTTATTACGAGTTTGCGAAATACCAGCAAATATTTTTTCACCCAATCTTGATGATACTTGGTGGTAATGATCAGTACACAAATCCCACTTGGCTCACCAAATTTTGTTCTTCTAGCTTGAAGCGTTCGTCTACAGTAGCAGTTTTTATATTTAGGTTTCCCTCTGTTCTCTCCTATATAGATAGATGAATTTGGAACTCTAAATCCAACATGGTTCGTAGTAGCTTTTGGAAACTTGACAAAATAAAGGAGATCTCAGTTTAGTCTCTATGGCTTGTTTCCTTTTCAAGTAGCCCTAGGCACAGACTGTGGAAAAGCAATTTCATTGAGAGGGGTTGCCAAGCTTCTAAGAATTAACGAGTTTCCGAAATACCAGCAAATATTTTTTCACCCAATCTTGATTATACTTGGTGGTAATGATCAGTACAAAAATCCCACTTGGCTCACCAAATTTTGTTCTTCTAGGTTTATGCGTTCTTCTACAGTATCAGGTTTTATATTTAGGTTTCCCTCTTTTATCTCCTATATAGATAGATGAATTTGGAACTCTAAATCCAACATGGTTCGTAGTAGCTATTTGAAATTTGACAAAACAAAGGAGTTCTCAGTTTTGTCTCTATGGTTTGTTTCCTCTTCCAGTAGCCCTAAGCAAAAACTGTGGAAAAGCACTTTTATTGAATGGGGTTGCAAGGTTACAACTTATTACGAGTTTGCGAAATACCAGCAAATATTTTTTCACCCAATCTTGATGATACTTGGTGGTAATGATCAGTACACAAATCCCACTTGGCTCACCAAATTTTGTTCTTCTAGGTTGAAGCGTTCGTCTACAGTAGCAGTTTTTATATTTAGGTTTCCCTCTGTTCTCTCCTATATAGATAGATGAATTTGGAACTCTAAATACAACATGGTTCGTAGTAGCTCTTGGAAACTTGACAAAATAAAGGAGATCTCAGTTTAGTCTCTATGGTTTGTTTCCTCTTCAAGTAGCCCTAGGCACAGACTGTGGAAAAGCAATTTCATTGAGAGGGGTCGCCAAGCTTCTAAGAATTAACGAGTTTCCGTAATACCAGCAAATATTTTTTCACCCAATCTTGATGATGCTTGGTGGTAATGATCAGTACACAAATCCCACTTGGCTCACCATATTTTGTTCTTCTAGGTTGATGCGTTCTACTACAGTATCAGTTTTTATATTTAGGTTTCCCTCTTTTATCTCCTATATAGATAGATGAATTTGGAACTCTAAATCCAACATGGTTCGTAGTAGCTCTTTGAAACTTGACAAAATAAAGGAGTTCTCAGTTTTGTCTGTATGGTTTGTTTCCTCTTCCAGTAGCCCTAAGCAAAAACTGTGGAAATGTACTTTTATTGAAAGGGGTTGCCAAGCTTACAACTTATTACGAGTTTCCGAAATACCAGCAAATATTTTTTCACCCAATCTTGATGATACTTGGTGGTAATGATCAGTACACAAATCCCACTTGGCTCACCAAATTTTGTTCTTCTAGGTTGATGCGTTCTTCTACAGTATCAGTTTTTATATTTAGGTTTCCCTCTTTTATCTCCTATATAGATAGATGAATTTGGAACTCTAAATCCAACATGGTTCGTAGTAGCTCTTTGAAAGGTGAAAAAATAAAGAAGTTCTCAGTTTTGTCTCTATTGTTTGTTTCCTCTTCAAGTAGCCCTAGACACAGACTGAGGAAAAGCACTTTCATTGAGAGGGGTTGCCAAGCTTCTAAGAATTAATGATTTTCCGAAATACGAGCAAACACTTTTTCACCCAATCTTTTGATACTTGGTGGTAATGATCAGTACATAAATCCCACTTGGCTCACCAAATTTTTTTCTTCTAAGTTGAAGCGTTCGTCTACAGTATCAGTTTTTATATTTAGGTTTCCGTCTGTTCTCTCCTATATACATAGATGAGTTTGGAACTCTAAATCCAACATGGTTCTTAGTAGCTCTTGGAAACTTGACAATATAAAGGAGTTCTCAGTTTTTTCTCTATGGTTTGTTTCCTTTTCAAGTAGCCCTACGCACAGACTGTGGAAAAGCACTTTCATCGAGAGGGGTTGCCAAGCTTCTAAGAATTAACGAGTTTCCGATATACCAGCAAATATTTTTTCACCCAAACTTGATGATACTTGGTGGTAATGATCAGTACACAAATCCCACTTGGCTCAACTAATTTTGTTCTTCTAGGTTAAAGCGTTCGTCTACAGTAGCAGTTTTTATATTTAGGTTTCCCTCTGCTCTCTCCTATATAGAGGGATGAATATGGAACTCGAAAACCAACACGGTTCGTAGTAGCTCTTTGAAACTTGACAATATAAGGAAATCTCAGTTTTGTCTCTATGGTTTGTTTCCTCTTCAAGTAGCCTTAGGCACAGACTGTGGAATAGCAATTTCATTGAGAGGGGTTGCCAAGCTTCTAAGAATTAACGAGTTTCCGAAATACCAGCAAATATTTTTTCTCCCAAACTTGATGATACTTGGTGGTAATCATCAGTACACAAATCCCACTTGGCTCACCAAATTTTGTTCTTCTAGGTTGAAGCGTTCGTCTACAGTAGCAGTTTTTATATTTAGGTTTCCCTCTGCTCTCTCCTATATAGATAGATGAATTTGGAACTCGAAAACCAACATGGTTCGTAGTAGCTCTTTGAAACTTGACAAAATAAAGGAGTTCTCAGTTTTGTCTCTATGTTTGTTTCCTCTTCAAGTAGCCCTAGGCACAGACTGTGGAAAAGCAATTTCATAGTGCGGTTGCCAAGCTTCTAAGAATTAACGAGTTTCCGAAATACCAGCAAATATTTTTTCACCCAATCTTGATGATACTTGGTGGTAATGATCAGTACACTAATCCCACTTGGCTCACCAAATTTTGTTCTTCTAGGTTGAAGCGTTCGTCTACAGTATCAGATTTTATATTTAGGTTTCCCTCTGTTCTCTCCTATATAGATAGATTAATTTGGAACTCTAAATCCAACATGGTTCGTAGTAGCTCATTGAAACTTGACAAAATAAAGGAGTTCTCAGTTTTGTCTCTATGGTTTGTTTCCTCTTCAAGTAGCCCTAAGCAAAAACTGTGGAAAAACACTTTTATTGAAAGGGGTTGCCAAGCTTACAACTTATTACAAGTTTCCAAAATACCAGCAAATATTTTTTCACCCAATCTTGATGATACTTGGTGGTAATGATCAGTACACAAATCCCACTTGGCTCACCAAATTTTGTTTTTCTAGGTTGAAGCGTTCGTCTACAGTAGCAGTTTTTATATTTAGGTTTCCCTCTGCTCTCTCCTATATAGATAGATGAATTTGGAACTCTAAATGAAACATGGTTCGTAGTAGCTCTTTGAAACTTGACAAAATAAAGGAGTTCTCAGTTTTGTCTCTATGGTTTCTTTCCTCTTCAAGTAGCCCTAGACACAGACTGTGGAAAAGCACTTTCATTGAGAGGGGTTGCCAAGCTTCTAAGAATTAATGAGTTTCCAAAATACGAGCAAACACTTTTTCACCCAATCTTGATGATACTTGGTGGTAATGATCAGTACATAATTCCCACTTGGCTCACCAAATTTTGTTCTTCTAGGTTGAAGCGTTCGTCTACAGTATCAGTTTTTATATTTAGGTTTCCCTATTTTCTCTCCTATATAGATAGATATACTTGGAACTCTAAATCCAACATGGTTCGTAGTAGCTCTTTGAAACTTGACAAAATAAAGGAGTTGTCAGTTTTGTCTCTATGGTTTGTTTCCTCTTCCAGTAGCATTAAGCAAAAACTGTGGAAAAGAACTTTTATTGAAAGGGGTTGCCAAGCTTACAACTTATTACAAGTTTCCGAAATTCCAGCAAATATTTTTTCACCCAATCTTGATGATACTTGGTGGTAATGATCAGTACACAAATCCCACATGGCTCACCAAATTTTGATCTTCTAGGTTGAAGCGTTCGTATACAGTAGCAGTTTTTATATTTAGGTTTCCCTCTGCTCTCTCCTATATAGATAGATGAATTTGGAACTATAAATCCAACATGGTTCGTAGTAGCTCTTTGAAAATTGACAAAATAAAGGAGTTCTCAGTTTTGTTTCTATGGTTTGTTTCCTCTTCAAGTAGCCCTAGACACAGACTGTGGAAAAGCACTGTCATTGAGAGGGGTTGCCAAGCTTCTAAGAATTAATGAGTTTCCGAAATACGAGCAAACACTTTTTCACCCAATCTTGATGATACTTGGTGGTAATGATCAGTACATAAATCCCACTTGGCTCACCAAATTTTGTTATTCTAGGTTGAAGCGTTCGTCTACAGTATCAGTTTTTATATTTAGGTTTCCCTCTTTTCTCTCCTATATATATAGATTTATTTGTAACTCTAAATCCAACATGGTTCGTAGTAGCTCTTTGAAACTTGACAAAATAAAGGAGTTCTCAGTTTTGTTTCTATGGTTTGTTTTCTCTTCCAGTAGCCCTAAGCAAAAACTGTGGAAAAGAACTTTTATTGAAAGGGGTTGCCAAGCTTACAACTTATTACAAGTTTCCGAAATACCAGCAAATATTTTTTCACCCAATCTTGATGATACTTGGTGGTAATGATCAGTACACAAATCCCACTTGGCTCACCAAATTTTGTTCTTCTAGGTTGAAGCGTTCGTCTACAGTAGCAGTTTTTATATTTAGGTTTCCCTCTGCTCTCTCCTATATAGATAGATGAATTTGGAACTCTAAATCCAACATGGTTCGTAGTAGCTCTTGGAAACTTGACAAAATAAAGGAGTTCTCAGTTTTATCTCTATGTATGTTTCCTCTTCAAGTAGCCCTAGGCACAGACTGTGGAAAAGCAATTTCATCGAGAGGGGTTGCCAATCTTCTAAGAATTAACGAGTTTCCGAAATACCAGCAAATATTTTTTCACCCAATCTTGATGATATTTGGTGGTAATGATCAGTACACAAATCCCACTTGGCTCACCAAATTTTGTTCTTCTAGGTTGAAGCGTTCGTCTACAGTAGCAGTTTTTATATTTAGGTTTCCCTCTGCTCTCTCCTATATAGATAGATGAATTTGGAACTCTAAATCGAACATGGTTCGTAGTAGCTCTTGGAAACTTGACAAAATAAAGGAGTTCTCAGTTTTATCTCTATGTATGTTTCCTCTTCAAGTAGCCCTAGGCAAAGACTGTGGAAAAGCAATTTCATCGAGAGGGGTTGCCAATCTTCTAAGAATTAACGAGTTTCCGAAATACCAGCAAATATTTTTTCACCCAATCTTGATGATACTAGGTGGTAATGATCAGGACACAAATGCCACTTGGCTCACCAAATTTTGTTCTTCTAGGTTGAAGCGTTCGTCTACAGTAGCAGTTTTTATATTTAGGTTTCCCTCTGCTCTCTCCTATATAGATAGATGAATTTGGAACTCTAAATCCAACATGGTTCGTAGTAGCTCTTGGAAACTTGACAATATAAAGGAGTTCTTAGTTTTGTCGTTTCATTTTCAAGTAGCCCAAGGCACAGACTGTGGAAAAGCACTTTCAACGAGAGGGGTTGCCAATCTTCTAAGAATTAACGAGTTTCCGATATACCAGCAAATATATTTTCACCCAGTCTTGATGATACATGGTGGTAATGATCAGTACACAAATCCCACTTGGCTCACCAAATTTTGTTCTTCTAGGTTGATGCGTTTTTCTACAGTATCAGTTTTTATATTTAGGTTTCCCTCTTTTATCTCCTATATAGACAGATGAATTTGGAACTCTAAATCCAACATGGTTCCTAGTAGCTCTTTTAAAGGTGACAAAATAAAGGAGTTCTCAGTTTTGTCTCTATTGTTTGTTTCCTCTTCAAGTAGCCCTAGAAACAGACTGAGGAAAAGCACTTTCATTGAGAGGGGTTGCAAGCTTCTAAGAATTAATGAGTTTCCGAAATACGAGCAAACACTTTTTCACCCAATCTTTTGATACTTGGTGGTAATGATCAGTACATAAATCCCACTTGGCTCACCAAATTTTGTTCTTCTAGGTTGAAGCGTTCGTCTACAGTATCAGTTTTTATATTTAGGTTTCCCTCTGTTTTCTCCTATATAGATAGATTAATTTGGAAGTCTAAATCCAACATGGTTCGTAGTAGCTCTTTGAAACTTGACAAATTAAAGGAGTTCCCAGTTTTGTCTCTACGGTTTGTTTCCTCTTCCAGTAGCCCTAAGCAGAAACTGTGGAAAAGCACTTTTATTGAAAGGTGTTGCCAAGCTTACAACTTATTACGAGTTTGCGAAATACCAGCAAATATTTTTTCACCCAATCTTGATGATACTTGGTGGTAATGATCAGTACACAAATCCCACTTGGCTCACCAAATTTTGTTCTTCTAGCTTGAAGCGTTCGTCTACAGTAGCAGTTTTTATATTTAGGTTTCCCTCTGTTCTCTCCTATATAGATAGATGAATTTGGAACTCTAAATCCAACATGGTTCGTAGTAGCTTTTGGAAACTTGACAAAATAAAGGAGATCTCAGTTTAGTCTCTATGGCTTGTTTCCTTTTCAAGTAGCCCTAGGCACAGACTGTGGAAAAGCAATTTCATTGAGAGGGGTTGCCAAGCTTCTAAGAATTAACGAGTTTCCGAAATACCAGCAAATATTTTTTCACCCAATCTTGATTATACTTGGTGGTAATGATCAGTACAAAAATCCCACTTGGCTCACCAAATTTTGTTCTTCTAGGTTTATGCGTTCTTCTACAGTATCAGGTTTTATATTTAGGTTTCCCTCTTTTATCTCCTATATAGATAGATGAATTTGGAACTCTAAATCCAACATGGTTCGTAGTAGCTATTTGAAATTTGACAAAACAAAGGAGTTCTCAGTTTTGTCTCTATGGTTTGTTTCCTCTTCCAGTAGCCCTAAGCAAAAACTGTGGAAAAGCACTTTTATTGAATGGGGTTGCAAGGTTACAACTTATTACGAGTTTGCGAAATACCAGCAAATATTTTTTCACCCAATCTTGATGATACTTGGTGGTAATGATCAGTACACAAATCCCACTTGGCTCACCAAATTTTGTTCTTCTAGGTTGAAGCGTTCGTCTACAGTAGCAGTTTTTATATTTAGGTTTCCCTCTGTTCTCTCCTATATAGATAGATGAATTTGGAACTCTAAATACAACATGGTTCGTAGTAGCTCTTGGAAACTTGACAAAATAAAGGAGATCTCAGTTTAGTCTCTATGGTTTGTTTCCTCTTCAAGTAGCCCTAGGCACAGACTGTGGAAAAGCAATTTCATTGAGAGGGGTCGCCAAGCTTCTAAGAATTAACGAGTTTCCGTAATACCAGCAAATATTTTTTCACCCAATCTTGATGATACTTGGTGGTAATGATCAGTACACAAATCCCACTTGGCTCACCATATTTTGTTCTTCTAGGTTGATGCGTTCTTCTACAGTATCAGTTTTTATATTTAGGTTTCCCTCTTTTATCTCCTATATAGATAGATGAATTTGGAACTCTAAATCCAACATGGTTCGTAGTAGCTCTTTGAAACTTGACAAAATAAAGGAGTTCTCAGTTTTGTCTGTATGGTTTGTTTCCTCTTCCAGTAGCCCTAAGCAAAAACTGTGGAAATGTACTTTTATTGAAAGGGGTTGCCAAGCTTACAACTTATTACGAGTTTCCGAAATACCAGCAAATATTTTTTCACCCAATCTTGATGATACTTGGTGGTAATGATCAGTACACAAATCCCACTTGGCTCACCAAATTTTGTTCTTCTAGGTTGATGCGTTCTTCTACAGTATCAGTTTTTATATTTAGGTTTCCCTCTTTTATCTCCTATATAGATAGATGAATTTGGAACTCTAAATCCAACATGGTTCGTAGTAGCTCTTTGAAAGGTGAAAAAATAAAGAAGTTCTCAGTTTTGTCTCTATTGTTTGTTTCCTCTTCAAGTAGCCCTAGACACAGACTGAGGAAAAGCACTTTCATTGAGAGGGGTTGCCAAGCTTCTAAGAATTAATGATTTTCCGAAATACGAGCAAACACTTTTTCACCCAATCTTTTGATACTTGGTGGTAATGATCAGTACATAAATCCCACTTGGCTCACCAAATTTTTTTCTTCTAAGTTGAAGCGTTCGTCTACAGTATCAGTTTTTATATTTAGGTTTCCGTCTGTTCTCTCCTATATACATAGATGAGTTTGGAACTCTAAATCCAACATGGTTCTTAGTAGCTCTTGGAAACTTGACAATATAAAGGAGTTCTCAGTTTTTTCTCTATGGTTTGTTTCCTTTTCAAGTAGCCCTACGCACAGACTGTGGAAAAGCACTTTCATCGAGAGGGGTTGCCAAGCTTCTAAGAATTAACGAGTTTCCGATATACCAGCAAATATTTTTTCACCCAAACTTGATGATACTTGGTGGTAATGATCAGTACACAAATCCCACTTGGCTCAACTAATTTTGTTCTTCTAGGTTAAAGCGTTCGTCTACAGTAGCAGTTTTTATATTTAGGTTTCCCTCTGCTCTCTCCTATATAGAGGGATGAATATGGAACTCGAAAACCAACACGGTTCGTAGTAGCTCTTTGAAACTTGACAATATAAGGAAATCTCAGTTTTGTCTCTATGGTTTGTTTCCTCTTCAAGTAGCCTTAGGCACAGACTGTGGAATAGCAATTTCATTGAGAGGGGTTGCCAAGCTTCTAAGAATTAACGAGTTTCCGAAATACCAGCAAATATTTTTTCTCCCAAACTTGATGATACTTGGTGGTAATCATCAGTACACAAATCCCACTTGGCTCACCAAATTTTGTTCTTCTAGGTTGAAGCGTTCGTCTACAGTAGCAGTTTTTATATTTAGGTTTCCCTCTGCTCTCTCCTATATAGATAGATGAATTTGGAACTCGAAAACCAACATGGTTCGTAGTAGCTCTTTGAAACTTGACAAAATAAAGGAGTTCTCAGTTTTGTCTCTATGTTTGTTTCCTCTTCAAGTAGCCCTAGGCACAGACTGTGGAAAAGCAATTTCATTGAGTGCGGTTGCCAAGCTTCTAAGAATTAACGAGTTTCCGAAATACCAGCAAATATTTTTTCACCCAATCTTGATGATACTTGGTGGTAATGATCAGTACACTAATCCCACTTGGCTCACCAAATTTTGTTCTTCTAGGTTGAAGCGTTCGTCTACAGTATCAGATTTTATATTTAGGTTTCCCTCTGTTCTCTCCTATATAGATAGATTAATTTGGAACTCTAAATCCAACATGGTTCGTAGTAGCTCATTGAAACTTGACAAAATAAAGGAGTTCTCAGTTTTGTCTCTATGGTTTGTTTCCTCTTCCAGTAGCCCTAAGCAAAAACTGTGGAAAAACACTTTTATTGAAAGGGGTTGCCAAGCTTACAACTTATTACAAGTTTCCAAAATACCAGCAAATATTTTTTCACCCAATCTTGATGATACTTGGTGGTAATGATCAGTACACAAATCCCACTTGGCTCACCAAATTTTGTTCTTCTAGGTTGAAGCGTTCGTCTACAGTAGCAGTTTTTATATTTAGGTTTCCCTCTGCTCTCTCCTATATAGATAGATGAATTTGGAACTCTAAATGAAACATGGTTCGTAGTAGCTCTTTGAAACTTGACAAAATAAAGGAGTTCTCAGTTTTGTCTCTATGGTTTCTTTCCTCTTCAAGTAGCCCTAGACACAGACTGTGGAAAAGCACTTTCATTGAGAGGGGTTGCCAAGCTTCTAAGAATTAATGAGTTTCCAAAATACGAGCAAACACTTTTTCACCCAATCTTGATGATACTTGGTGGTAATGATCAGTACATAATTCCCACTTGGCTCACCAAATTTTGTTCTTCTAGGTTGAAGCGTTCGTCTACAGTATCAGTTTTTATATTTAGGTTTCCCTATTTTCTCTCCTATATAGATAGATATACTTGGAACTCTAAATCCAACATGGTTCGTAGTAGCTCTTTGAAACTTGACAAAATAAAGGAGTTGTCAGTTTTGTCTCTATGGTTTGTTTCCTCTTCCAGTAGCATTAAGCAAAAACTGTGGAAAAGAACTTTTATTGAAAGGGGTTGCCAAGCTTACAACTTATTACAAGTTTCCGAAATTCCAGCAAATATTTTTTCACCCAATCTTGATGATACTTGGTGGTAATGATCAGTACACAAATCCCACATGGCTCACCAAATTTTGATCTTCTAGGTTGAAGCGTTCGTATACAGTAGCAGTTTTTATATTTAGGTTTCCCTCTGCTCTCTCCTATATAGATAGATGAATTTGGAACTCTAAATCCAACATGGTTCGTAGTAGCTCTTTGAAAATTGACAAAATAAAGGAGTTCTCAGTTTTGTCTCTATGGTTTGTTTCCTCTTCAAGTAGCCCTAGACACAGACTGTGGAAAAGCACTGTCATTGAGAGGGGTTGCCAAGCTTCTAAGAATTAATGAGTTTCCGAAATACGAGCAAACACTTTTTCACCCAATCTTGATGATACTTGGTGGTAATGATCAGTACATAAATCCCACTTGGCTCACCAAATTTTGTTATTCTAGGTTGAAGCGTTCGTCTACAGTATCAGTTTTTATATTTAGGTTTCCCTCTTTTCTCTCCTATATATATAGATTTATTTGTAACTCTAAATCCAACATGGTTCGTAGTAGCTCTTTGAAACTTGACAAAATAAAGGAGTTCTCAGTTTTGTTTCTATGGTTTGTTTTCTCTTCCAGTAGCCCTAAGCAAAAACTGTGGAAAAGAACTTTTATTGAAAGGGGTTGCCAAGCTTACAACTTATTACAAGTTTCCGAAATACCAGCAAATATTTTTTCACCCAATCTTGATGATACTTGGTGGTAATGATCAGTACACAAATCCCACTTGGCTCACCAAATTTTGTTCTTCTAGGTTGAAGCGTTCGTCTACAGTAGCAGTTTTTATATTTAGGTTTCCCTCTGCTCTCTCCTATATAGATAGATGAATTTGGAACTCTAAATCCAACATGGTTCGTAGTAGCTCTTGGAAACTTGACAAAATAAAGGAGTTCTCAGTTTTATCTCTATGTATGTTTCCTCTTCAAGTAGCCCTAGGCACAGACTGTGGAAAAGCAATTTCATCGAGAGGGGTTGCCAATCTTCTAAGAATTAACGAGTTTCCGAAATACCAGCAAATATTTTTTCACCCAATCTTGATGATATTTGGTGGTAATGATCAGTACACAAATCCCACTTGGCTCACCAAATTTTGTTCTTCTAGGTTGAAGCGTTCGTCTACAGTAGCAGTTTTTATATTTAGGTTTCCCTCTGCTCTCTCCTATATAGATAGATGAATTTGGAACTCTAAATCCAACATGGTTCGTAGTAGCTCTTGGAAACTTGACAAAATAAAGGAGTTCTCAGTTTTATCTCTATGTATGTTTCCTCTTCAAGTAGCCCTAGGCAAAGACTGTGGAAAAGCAATTTCATAGAGAGGGGTTGCCAATCTTCTAAGAATTAACGAGTTTCGAAATACCAGCAAATATTTTTTCACCCAATCTTGATGATACTTGGTGGTAATGATCAGTACACAAATCCCACTTGGCTCACCAAATTTTGTTCTTCTAGGTTGAAGCGTTCGTCTACAGTAGCAGTTTTTATATTTAGGTTTCCCTCTGCTCTCTCCTATATAGATAGATGAATTTGGAACTCTAAATCCAACATGGTTCGTAGTAGCTCTTGGAAACTTGACAAAATAAAGGAGTTCTCAGTTTTATCTCTATGTATGTTTCCTCTTCAAGTAGCCCTAGGCAAAGACTGTGGAAAAGCAATTTCATTGAGAGGGGTTGCCAAGCTTCTAACAATTATCGAGTTTCCGAAATACCAGCAAATATTTTTTCACCCAATCTTGATGATACTTGGTGGTAATGATCAGTACACAAATCCCACTTGGCTCACCAAATTTTGATCTTCTAGGTTGAAGCGTTCGTCTACAGTAGCAATTTTTATATTTAGGTTTCCCTCCGTTCTCTCCTATATAGATAGATGAATTTGGAACTCTAAATCCAACATGGTTCGTAGTAGCTCTTGGAAACTTGACAATATAAAGAAGTTCTCAGTTTTGTCTCTATGGTTTGTTTCCTTTTCAAGTAGCCCTAGGCACAGACTGTGGAAAAGCACTTTCATCGAGAGGGGTTTCCAAGCTTCTAAGAATTAACGAGTTTCGGATATACCAGCAAATATTTTTTCACCCAAACTTGATGATACTTGGTGGTAATGATCAGTACACAAATCCCACTTGGCTCACCAAATTTTGTTCTTCTAGGTTAAAGCGTTCGTCTACAGTAGCAGTTCTAATATTTAGGTTTCCATCTGCTCTCTCCTATATAGATAGATGAATTTGGAATTCGAAAACCAACATGGTTCCTAGTAGCTCTTTGAAACTTGACAAAATAAAGGAGATCTGAGTTTTGTCTCTATGGTTTGTTTCCTCTTCAAGTAGCCCTAGGCACAGACTGTGGAAAAGCAATTTCATTGAGAGGGGTTGCCAAGCTTCTAAGAATTAACGAGTTTCCGAAATACCAGCAAATATTTTTTCACCCAAACTTGATGATTCTTGGTGGTAATGATCAGTACACAAATCCCAGTTGGCTCACCAAATTTTGTTCTTCTAGGTTGAAGCGTTCGTCTACAGTAGCAGTTTTTATATTTAGGTTTCCCTCTGCTGTCTCCTATATAGATAGATGAATTTAGAACTCTAAATCCAACATGGTTCGTAGTAGCTCTTGGAAACTTGACAAAATAAAGGAGTTCTAGGTTTTGTCTCTATGTTTGTTTCCTTTTCAAGTAGCCCTAGGCACAGACTGTGGAAAAGCAATTTCATCGAGAGGGGTTGCCAATCTTCTAAGAATTAACGAGTTTCCGAAATACCAGCAAATATTTTTTCAACCAATCTTGATGATACTTGGTGGTAATGATCAGTACACAAATCCCAGTTGGCTCACCAAATTTTGTTCTTCTAGGTTGAAGCGTTCGTCTACAGTAGCAGTTTTTATATTTAGATTTCCCTCTGTTCTCTCCTATATAGATAGATGAATTTGGAACTCTAAATCCAACATGCTTCGTAGTAGCTCTTGGAACCTTGACAAAATAAAGGAGTTCTCAGTTTTGTCTCTATGTTTGTTTCCTCTTCAAGTAGCCCTAGGCACAGACTGTGGAAAAGCAATTTCATTGAGAGGGGTTGCCAAGCTTCTAAGAATTAACGAGTTTCCGAAATACCAGCAAATATTTTTTCACCCAATCTTGATGATACTTGGTGGTAATGATCAGTACACAAATCCCACTTGGCTCACCAAATTTTGTTCTTCTAGGTTGAAGCGTTCGTCTACAGTAGCAGTTTTTATATTTAGGTTTCCCTCTGCTCTCTCCTATATAGATAGATGAATTTGGAACTCTAAATCCAACATGGTTCGTAGTAGCTCTTGGAAACTTGACAAAATAAAGGAGTTCTCAGTTTTATCTCTATGTATGTTTCCTCTTCAAGTAGCCCTAGGCAAAGACTGTGGAAAAGCAATTTCATTGAGAGGGGTTGCCAAGCTTCTAAGAATTATCGAGTTTCCGAAATACCAGCAAATATTTTTCACCCAATCTTGATGATACTTGGTGGTAATGATCAGTACACAAATCCCACTTGGCTCACCAAATTTTGTTGTTCTAGGTTGAAGCGTTCGTCTACAGTAGCAGTTTTTATATTTAGGTTTCCCTCTTCTCTCTCCTATATAGATAGATGAATTTGGAACTCTAAATCCAACATGGTTCGTAGTAGCTCATTGAAACTTGACAAAATAAAGGAGTTCTCAGTTTTGTCTCTATGGTTTGTTTCCTCTTCCAGTAGCCCTAAGCAAAAACTGTGGAAAAGCACTTTTATTGAATGGGGTTGCCAAGCTTACAACTTATTACAAGTTTCCGAAATACCAGCAAATATTTTTTCACCCAATCTTGATGATACTTGGTGGTAATGATCAGTACACAAATCCCACTTGGCTCACCAAATTTTGTTGTTCTAGGTTGAAGCGTTCGTCTACAGTAGCAGTTTTTATATTTAGGTTTCCCTCTGTTCTCTCCTATATAGATAGATGAATTTGGAACTCTAAATCCAACATGGTTCGTAGTAGCTCTTGGAAACTTGACAATATAAAGGAGTTCTCAGTTTTGTCTCTATGGTTTGTTTCCTTTTCAAGTAGCCCTAGGCACAGACTGTGGAAAAGCACTTTCATCGAGAGGGGTTGCCAAGCTTCTAAGAATTAACGAGTTTCGGATATACCAGCAAATATTTTTTCACCCAATCTTGATGATACTTGGTGGTAATGATCAGTACACAAATCCCAGTTGGCTCACCAAATTTTGTTCTTCTAGGTTAAAGCGTTCGTCTACAGTAGCATTTCTAATATTTAGGTTTCCATCTGCTCTCTCCTATATAGATAGATGAATTTGGAATTCGAAAACCAACATGGTTCCTAGTAGCTCTTTGAAACTTGACAAAATAAAGGAGATCTCAGTTTTGTCTCTATGGTTTGTTTCCTCTTCAAGTAGCCCTAGGCACAGACTGTGGAAAAGCAATTTCATTGAGAGGGGTTGCCAAGCTTCTTAGAATTAACGAGTTTCCGAAATACCAGCAAATATTTTTTCACCCAAACTTGATGATTCTTGGTGGTAATGATCAGTACACAAATCCCAGTTGGCTCACCAAATTTTGTTCTTCTAGGTTGAAGCATTCGTCTACAGTAGCAGTTTTTATATTTAGGTTTCCCTCTGCTCTCTCCTATATAGATAGATGAATTTAGAACTCTAAATCCAACATGGTTCGTAGTAGCTCTTGGAAACTTGACAAAATAAAGGAGTTCTAGGTTTTGTCTCTATGTTTGTTTCCTTTTAAAGTAGCCCTAGGCACAGACTGTGGAAAAGCAATTTCATCGAGTGGGGTTGCCAATCTTCTAAGAATTAACGAGTTTCCGAAATACCAGCAAATATTTTTTCACCCAATCTTGATGATACTTGGTGGTAATGATCAGTACACAAATCCCAGTTGGCTCACCAAATTTTGTTCTTCTAGGTTGAAGCGTTCGTCTACAGTAGCAGTTTTTATATTTAGGTTTCCCTCTGTTCTCTCCTATATAGATAGATGTTTTGGAACTCTAAATCCAACATGGTTCGTAGTAGCTCTTGGAATCTTGACAAAATAAAGGAGTTCTCAGTTTTGTCTCTATGTTTGTTTCCTCTTCAAGTAGCCCTAGGCACAGACTGTGGAAAAGCAATTTCATTGAGAGGGGTTGCCAAGCTTCTAAGAATTAACGAGTTTCCGAAATACCAGCAAATATTTTTTCACCCAATCTTGATGATATTTGGTGGTAATGATCAGTACACAAATCCCACTTGGCTCAAGAAATTTTGTTCTTCTAGGTTGAAGCGTTCGTCTACAGTAGCAGTTTTTATATTTAGGTTTCCCTCTTCTCTCTCCAATATAGATAGATGAATTTGGAACTCGAAATCCAACATGCTTCGTAGTAGCTCTTTGAAACTTGACAAAATAAAGGATTTCTCAGTTTTGTCTCCATGTTTGTTTCCTCTTCAAGTAGCCCTAGGCACAGACTGTGGAAAAGCAATTTCATTGAGAGCGGTTGCCAAGCTTCTAAGAATTAACGAGTTTCCGAAATACCAGCAAATATTTTTTCACCCAATCTTGATGATACTTGGTGGTAATGATCAGTACACTAATCCCACTTGGCTCACCAAATTTTGTTCTTCTAGGTTGAAGCGTTCGTCTACAGTATCAGTTTTTATATTTAGGTTTCCCTCTGTTCTCTCCTATATAGATAGATTAATTTGGAACTCTAAATCCAACATGGTTCGTAGTAGCTCATTGAAACTTGACAAAATAAAGGAGTTCTCAGTTTTGTCTCTATGGTTTGTTTCCTCTTCCAGTAGCCCTAAGCAAAAACTGTGGAAAAGCACTTTTATTGAATGGGGTTGCCAAGTTTACAACTTATTACTAGTTTCCGAAATACCAGCAAATATTTTTTCACCCAATCTTGATGATACTTGGTGGTAATGATCAGTACACAAATCCTACTTGGCTCACCAAATTTTGTTCTTCTAGGTGGAAGCGTTCGTCTACAGTAGCAGTTTTTATATTTAGGTTTCCCTCTGCTCTCTAATATATAGATAGATGAATTTGGAACTCTAAATCCAACATGGTTCGTAGTAGCTCTTTGAAACTTGACAAAATAAAGGAGTTCTCAGTTTTGTCTCTATGGTTTGTTTCCTCTTCAAGTAGCCCTAGGCAGAGACTGTGGAAAAGAAATTTCGTTGATAGGGGTTGCCAAGCTTCTAAGAATTAACGAGTTTCCGAAATACCAGCAAATATTTTTTCACCCAATCTTGATAATACTTGGTGGTATAGATCAGTACGCAAATCCCACTTGGCTCACCAAATTTTGTTCCTCTAGGTTGAATCGTTCGTCTACAGTAGCAGTTTTTATATTTAGGTTTCCCTCTGCTGTCTCCTATATAGATAGATGAATTTGGAACTCTAAATCCAACATGGTTCATAGTAGCTCTTTGAAACTTGACAAAATAAAAAAGTTCTCAGTTTTGTCTCAACGGTTTGTTTCCTCTTCAAGTAGCCCTAGGCACAGACTGTGGTAAAGCAATTTCATTAAGAGTGGTTGCCAAGCTTCTAAGAATTAACGAGTTTCCGAAATACGAGCAAATATTTTTTCACCCAATCTTGATGATACTTGGTGGTAATGATCAGTACACTAATCCCACTTGGCTCACCAAATTTTGTTCTTCAAGGTTGAAGCGTTCGTCTACAGTATCAGTTTTTATATTTAGGTTTCCCTCTGTTCTCTCCTATATAGATAGATTAATTTGGAACTCTAAATCCAACATGGTTCGTAGTAGCTCTTTGAAACTTGACAAAATAAAGGAGTTCTCAGTTTTGTCTCTATGGTTTGTTTCCTCTTCCAGTAGCCCTAATCAAAAACTGTGGAAAAGCACTTTTATTGAAAGGGGTTGCCAAGCTTACAACTTATTACAAGTTTCCGAAATACCAGCAAATAGTTTTTCACCCAATCTTGATGATACTTGGTGGTAATGATCAGTACACAAATCCCACTTGGCTCACCAAATTTTGTTCTTCTAGGTTGAAGCGTTCGTCTACAGTAGCAGTTTTTACATTTAGGTTTCCCTCTGCTCTCTCCTATGTAGATAGATGAATTTGGAACTCTAAATCCAACATGGTTCGTAGTAGCTCTTTGAACCTTGACAAAATAAAGGAGTTCTCAGTTTTGTCTCTATGGTTTGTTTCCTCTTCAAGTAGCCCTAGACACAGACTGTGGAAAAGCACTTTCATTGAGAGGGGTTGCCAAGCTTCTAAGAATTAATGAGTTTCCGTAATACGAGCAAACACTTTTTCACCCAATCTTTGATGATACTTGGTGGTAATGATCAGTACATAAATCCGACTTGGCTCACCAAATTTTGTTCTTCTAGGTTGAAGCGTTCGTCTACAGCATCAGTTTTTATATTTAGGTTTCCCTCTGTTCTCTCCTATATAGATAGATTTATTTGGAACTCTAAATCCAACTTGGTTCGTAGTAGCTCATTGAAACTTGACAAAATAAAGGAGTTCTCAGTTTTGTCTCTATGGTTTGTTTCCTCTTCCAGTAGCCCTAAGCGAAAAGTGTGGAAAAGCACTTTTATTGAAAGGGGTTGCCAA
>NW_027516490.1:0-58237 GCF_048772815.1 Callospermophilus lateralis | reverse complement strand
GGTTTGTTTCCTCTTGTATACTAAAGCTGGGACTGGCGAATAACACTTATACTGAAAGGGGTTGCCAAACTTCCAACACACTAGAGTCTCCTGAAATCTCAACATATATTTTTTTCATCCAATCTTCATGATACTTTCAAGTAATGATCAGTACACCAATCCCACTTGGATGCCAAAGTTTAGTTCTCCTAGATTGAAGCATTCTTTTGGAGTAACAGTTTGAATTTTTAGGTTTCACTCTGTTTTCTCCTATATTGACAAATGTAGTTCGAACTCTACATCAAACACGGTTTCTGCTAGCTTCTTGAAACTTGAATCAGTAAAGTAGTTCTACATTCTGTTTTTATTTTTTGTTTCCTCTGGATGTAGACCTAAGCAGAGACTGATGAAAGACACATTCAATGAAAGGCGTTGTTAGGCTGCCAAAATACTACTGTCTCCTGAAATCTCAACATATTTTTTTTTCCGACCTTCATGATGATTTCAAGCAATGAGCAGTACACCAATAAAACGTGGATGTTTCAAGTTTCGTTCTCCTAGGTTGAAGCATTCGTTGCAGTAACAGTTTGAATTTTTAGTTTTCACTCTGTTTTCTCCTATATTGACAGATGCAGTTCGAACTCTAAATTCAAACATGGTTTGTGCTAGCTTCATGAAACTTGACACAATAAAGTAGTTCTACGTTCTATCTCTAAGGTTTGTTTCCTCTTGATGTAGCCTTAAGCAGAGACTGGCGAATAACACTTTCAATGAAAGGCGTTGTTAAGCTTCCAAAAAACTACCGTCTCCTGAAATCTCAACATATATTTTTTCATCCAATCTTCATGATTCTTTCAAGTATTGATCAGTACACCAATCAAATGTGGATGCCCAAGTTTTGTTCTTCTAGGTTGTAGCATTCGTTTGCAGGAAGAGTTAGAATTTATAGGTTTCACTCTGTTTTCTCCTATATTGACAGATGCAGTTAGAACTCTAAATCAAACACGGTTTGTGCTAGCTTCTTGAAACGTGACACAATAAAGTAGTTCTACGTTCTATCTCTAAGGTTTGTTTCCTCTTGTGTCCTAAAGCTGGGACTGGCGAATTACACTTATACTGAAAGGGGTTGCCAAACTTCCAACACACTAGAGTCTCCTGAAATCTCAACATATATTTTTTCATCCAATCTTCATGATACTTTCAAGTAATGATCAGTACACCAATCCCACTTGGATGCCAAAGTTTAGTTCTCCTAGATTGAAGCATTCTTTTGGAGTAACAGTTTGAATTTTTAGGTTTCACTCTGTTTTCTCCTATATTGACAAATGTATTTCGAACTCTAAATCAAACACGGTTGTGCTAGCTTCTTGAAACTTGAAACAATAAAGTAGTTCTACATTCTATTTTTATTCTTTGTTTCCTCTGGATGTAGACCTAAGCAGAGACTGACGAAAGACACATTCAATGAAAGGCGTTGTTAGGCTGCCAAAAACACTAGAGTCTCCTGAAATCTCAACATATTTTTTTTTCCGACCTTCATGATAATTTCATGTAATCAGCAGTACACCAATAAAACGAGAATGTTCAAGTTTCGTTCTCCTAGGTTGAAGCATTCGTTTGCAGTAACAGTTTGAATTTTTAGGTTTCACTCTGTTTTCTCCTATATTGACAGATGTAGTTCGAACTCTAAATCAAACATGGTTTCTGCTAGCTTCTTGAAACTTGACAACAATAAAGTAGTTCTTCGTTCTGTCTCTAAGGTTTGTTTCCTCTTGATGTAGCCTTAAGCAGAGACTGGCGAATAACACTTTCAATGAAAGGCGTTGTTAGGCTTCCAAAAAACTACCGTCTCCTGATATCTCAACATATATTTTTTCATCCAATCTTCATGATTCTTTCAAGCATTGATCAGTACACCAATCAAACGTGGATGTTCAAGTTTGTTCATCTAGGTTGTAGCATTCGTTTGCAGGAACAGTTAGAAATTATAGGTTTCACTCTGTTTTCTCCTATATTGACAGATGCAGTTCGAACTCTAAATCAAACATGGTTTGTGCTAGCTTCATGAAACTTGACACAATAAAGTAGTTCTACGTTCTATCTCTAAGGTTTGTTTCCTCTTGATGTAGCCTTAAGCAGAGACTGGCGAATAACACTTTCAATGAAAGGCGTTGTTAAGCTTCCAAAAAACTACCGTCTCCTGAAATCTCAACATATATTTTTTCATCCAATCTTCATGATTCTTTCAAGTATTGATCAGTACACCAATCAAATGTGGATGCCCAAGTTTTGTTCTTCTAGGTTGTAGCATTCGTTTGCAGGAAGAGTTAGAATTTATAGGTTTCACTCTGTTTTCTCCTATATTGACAGATGCAGTTAGAACTCTAAATCAAACACGGTTTGTGCTAGCTTCTTGAAACGTGACACAATAAAGTAGTTCTACGTTCTATCTCTAAGGTTTGTTTCCTCTTGTGTCCTAAAGCTGGGACTGGCGAATAACACTTATACTGAAAGGGTTGCCAAACTTCCAACACACTAGAGTCTCCTGAAATCTCAACATATATTTTTTCATCCAATCTTCATGATACTTTCAAGTAATGATCAGTACACCAATCCCACTTGGATGCCAAAGTTTAGTTCTCCTAGATTGAAGCATTCTTTTGGAGTAACAGTTTGAATTTTTAGGTTTCACTCTGTTTTCTCCTATATTGACAAATGTAGTTCGAACTCTAAATCAAACACGGTTTGTGCTAGCTTCTTGAAACTTGAAACAATAAAGTAGTTCTACATTCTATTTTTATTCTTTGTTTCCTCTGGATGTAGACCTAAGCAGAGACTGACGAAAGACACATTCAATGAAAGGCGTTGTTAGGCTGCCAAAATACTACAGTCTCCTGAAATCTCAACATATTTTTTTTTCCGACCTTCATGATAATTTCATGTAATCAGCAGTACACCAATAAAACGAGAATGTTCAAGTTTCGTTCTCCTAGGTTGAAGCATTCGTTTGCAGTAACAGTTTGAATTTTTAGTTTTCACTCTGTTTTCCCCTATATTGACAGATGCAGTTCGAACTCTAAATCAAACATGGTTTGTGCTAGCTTCTTGAAACTTGACACAATAAAGTAGTTCTTCGTTCTGTCTCTAAGGTTTGTTTCCTCTTGATGTAGCCTTAAGCAGAGACTGGCGAATAACACTTTCAATGAAAGGCGTTGTTAAGCTTCCAAAAAACTACCGTCTCCTGATATCTCAACATATATTTTTTCATCCAATCTTCATGATTCTTTCAAGTATTGATCAGTACACCAATCAAACGTGGATGCCCAAGTTTTGTTCATCTAGGTTGTAGCATTCGTTTGCAGGAACAGTTAGAAATTATAGGTTTCACTCTGTTTTCTCCTATATTGACAGATGCAGTTAGAACTCTAAATCAAACACGGTTTGTGCTAGCTTATTGAAACTTGACACAATAAAGTAGTTCTACGTTCTATCTCTAAGGTTTGTTTCCTCTTGATGTAGCCTTAAGCAGAGACTGGCGAATAACACTTTCAATGAAAGGCGTTGTTAAGCTTCCAAAAAAACTACCGTCTCCTGAAATCTCAACATATATTTTTTCATCCAATCTTCATGATTCTTTCAAGTATTGATCAGTACACCAATCAAACGTGGATGCCCAAGTTTTGTTCTTCTAGGTTGTAGCATTCGTTTGCAGGAACAGTTAGAATTTATAGGTTTCACTCTGTTTTCTCCTATATTGACAGATGCAGTTAGAACTCTAAATCAAACACGGTTTGTGCTAGCTTCTTGAAACGTGACACAATAAAGTAGTTCTACGTTCTATCTCTAAGGTTTGTTTCCTCTTGTATCCTAAAGCTGGGACTGGCGAATAACACTTATACTGAAAGGGGTTGCCAAACTTCCAACACACTAGAGTCTCCTGAAATCTCAACATATATTTTTTTCATCCAATCTTCATGATACTTTCAAGTAATGATCAGTACACCAATCCCACTTGGATGCCAAAGTTTAGTTCTCCTAGATTGAAGCATTCTTTTGGAGTAACAGTTTGAATTTTTAGGTTTCACTCTGTTTTCTCCTATATTGACAAATGTAGTTCGAACTCTACATCAAACACGGTTTCTGCTAGCTTCTTGAAACTTGAATCAGTAAAGTAGTTCTACATTCTGTTTTTATTTTTTGTTTCCTCTGGATGTAGACCTAAGCAGAGACTGATGAAAGACACATTCAATGAAAGGCGTTGTTAGGCTGCCAAAATACTACTGTCTCCTGAAATCTCAACATATTTTTTTTTCCGACCTTCATGATGATTTCAAGCAATGAGCAGTACACCAATAAAACGTGGATGTTCAAGTTTCGTTCTCCTAGGTTGAAGCATTCGTTTGCAGTAACAGTTTGAATTTTTAGTTTTCACTCTGTTTTTTCCTATATTGACAGATGCAGTTCGAACTCTAAATCAAACATGGTTTGTGCTAGCTTCATGAAACTTGACACAATAAAGTAGTTCTACGTTCTATCTCTAAGGTTTGTTTCCTCTTGATGTAGCCTTAAGCAGAGACTGGCGAATAACACTTTCAATGAAAGGCGTTGTTAAGCTTCCAAAAAACTACCGTCTCCTGAAATCTCAACATATATTTTTTCATCCAATCTTCATGATTCTTTCAAGTATTGATCAGTACACCAATCAAATGTGGATGCCCAAGTTTTGTTCTTCTAGGTTGTAGCATTCGTTTGCAGGAAGAGTTAGAATTTATAGGTTTCACTCTGTTTTCTCCTATATTGACAGATGCAGTTAGAACTCTAAATCAAACACGGTTTGTGCTAGCTTCTTGAAACGTGACACAATAAAGTAGTTCTACGTTCTATCTCTAAGGTTTGTTTCCTCTTGTGTCCTAAAGCTGGGACTGGCGAATAACACTTATACTGAAAGGGGTTGCCAAACTTCCAACACACTAGAGTCTCCTGAAATCTCAACATATATTTTTTCATCCAATCTTCATGATACTTTCAAGTAATGATCAGTACACCAATCCCACTTGGATGCCAAAGTTTAGTTCTCCTAGATTGAAGCATTCTTTTGGAGTAACAGTTTGAATTTTTAGGTTTCACTCTGTTTTCTCCTATATTGACAAATGTAGTTCGAACTCTAAATCAAACACGGTTTGTGCTAGCTTCTTGAAACTTGAAACAGTAAAGTAGTTCTACATTCTATTTTTATTCTTTGTTTCCTCTGGATGTAGACCTAAGCAGAGACTGACGAAAGACACATTCAATGAAAGGCGTTGTTAGGCTGCCAAAATACTACAGTCTCCTGAAATCTCAACATATTTTTTTTTCCGACCTTCATGATAATTTCATGTAATCAGCAGTACACCAATAAAACGAGAATGTTCAAGTTTCGTTCTCCTAGGTTGAAGCATTCGTTTGCACTAACAGTTTGAATTTTTAGTTTTCACTCTGTTTTCCCCTATATTGACAGATGCAGTTCGAACTCTAAATCAAACATGGTTTGTGCTAGCTTCTTGAAACTTGACACAATAAAGTAGTTCTTCGTTCTGTCTCTAAGGTTTGTTTCCTCTTGATGTAGCCTTAAGCAGAGACTGGCGAATAACACTTTCAATGAAAGGCGTTGTTAAGCTTCCAAAAAACTACCGTCTCCTGATATCTCAACATATATTTTTTCATCCAATCTTCATGATTCTTTCAAGTATTGATCAGTACACCAATCAAACGTGGATGCCCAAGTTTTGTTCATCTAGTTTGTAGCATTCGTTTGCAGGAACAGTTAGAAATTATAGGTTTCACTCTGTTTTCTCCTATATTGACAGATGCAGTTAGAACTCTAAATCAAACACGGTTTGTGCTAGCTTATTGAAACTTGACACAATAAAGTAGTTCTACGTTCTATCTCTAAGGTTTGTTTCCTCTTGATGTAGCCTTAAGCAGAGACTGGCGAATAACACTTTCAATGAAAGGCGTTGTTAAGCTTCCAAAAAACTACCGTCTCCTGAAATCTCAACATATATTTTTTCATCCAATCTTCATGATTCTTTCAAGTATTGATCAGTACACCAATCAAACGTGGATGCAAAAGTTTTTTTCTTCTAGGTTGTAGCATTCGTTTGCAGGAACAGTTAGAATTTATAGGTTTCACTCTGTTTTCTCCTATATTGACAGATGCAGTTAGAACTCTAAATCAAACACGGTTTGTGCTAGCTTCTTGAAACGTGACACAATAAAGTAGTTCTACGTTCTATCTCTAAGGTTTGTTTCCTCTTGTATCCTAAAGCTGGGACTGGCGAATAACACTTATACTGAAAGGGGTTGCCAAACTTCCAACACACTAGAGTCTCCTGAAATCTCAACATATATTTTTTTCATCCAATCTTCATGATACTTTCAAGTAATGATCAGTACACCAATCCCACTTGGATGCCAAAGTTTAGTTCTCCTAGATTGAAGCATTCTTTTGGAGTAACAGTTTGAATTTTTAGGTTTCACTCTGTTTTCTCCTATATTGACAAATGTAGTTCGAACTCTACATCAAACACGGTTTCTGCTAGCTTCTTGAAACTTGAATCAGTAAAGTAGTTCTACATTCTGTTTTTATTTTTTGTTTCCTCTGGATGTAGACCTAAGCAGAGACTGATGAAAGACACATTCAATGAAAGGCGTTGTTAGGCTGCCAAAATACTACTGTCTCCTGAAATCTCAACATATTTTTTTTTCCGACCTTCATGATGATTTCAAGCAATGAGCAGTACACCAATAAAACGTGGATGTTCAAGTTTCGTTCTCCTAGGTTGAAGCATTCGTTTGCAGTAACAGTTTGAATTTTTAGTTTTCACTCTGTTTTCTCCTATATTGACAGATGCGGTTCGAACTCTAAATCCAACATGGTTTGTGCTAGCTTCATGAAACTTGACACAATAAAGTAGTTCTACGTTCTATCTCTAAGGTTTGTTTCCTCTTGATGTAGCCTTAAGCAGAGACTGGCGAATAACACTTTCAATGAAAGGCGTTGTTAAGCTTCCAAAAAACTACCGTCTCCTGAAATCTCAACATATATTTTTTCATCCAATCTTCATGATTCTTTCAAGTATTGATCAGTACACCAATCAAATGTGGATGCCCAAGTTTTGTTCTTCTAGGTTGTAGCATTCGTTTGCAGGAACAGTTAGAATTTATAGGTTTCACTCTGTTTTCTCCTATATTGACAGATGCAGTTAGAACTCTAAATCAAACACGGTTTGTGCTAGCTTCTTGAAACGTGACACAATAAAGTAGTTCTACGTTCTATCTCTAAGGTTTGTTTCCTCTTGTGTCCTAAAGCTGGGACTGGCGAATAACACTTATACTGAAAGGGGTTGCCAAACTTCCAACACACTAGAGTCTCCTGAAATCTCAACATATATTTTTTCATCCAATCTTCATGATACTTTCAAGTAATGATCAGTACACCAATCCCACTTGGATGCCAAAGTTTAGTTCTCCTAGATTGAAGCATTCTTTTGGAGTAACAGTTTGAATTTTTAGGTTTCACTCTGTTTTCTCCTATATTGACAAATGTAGTTCGAACTCTAAATCAAACACGGTTTGTGCTAGCTTCTTGAAACTTGAAACAGTAAAGTAGTTCTACATTCTATTTTTATTTTTTGCTTCCTCTGGATGTAGACCTAAGCAGAGACTGACGAAAGACACATTCAATGAAAGGCGTTGTTAGGCTGCCAAAATACTACAGGCTCCTGAAATCTCAACATATTTTTTTTCCCGACCTTCATGATCATTTCATGTAATCAGCAGTACACCAATAAAACGAGAATGTTCAAGTTTCGTTCTCCTAGGTTGAAGCATTCGCTTGCAGTAACAGTTTGAATTTTTAGTTTTCACTCTGTTTTCTCCTATATTGACAGATGCAGTTCGAACTCTAAATCAAACATGGTTTGTGCTAGCTTCATGAAACTTGACACAATAAAGTAGTTCTACGTTCTATCTCTAAGGTTTGTTTCCTCTTGATGTAGCCTTAAGCAGAGACTGGCGAATAACACTTTCAATGAAAGGCGTTGTTAAGCTTCCAAAAAACTACCGTCTCCTGAAATCTCAACATATATTTTTTCATCCAATCTTCATGATTCTTTCAAGTATTGATCAGTACACCAATCAAACGTGGATGCCCAAGTTTTGTTCTTCTAGGTTGTAGCATTCGTTTGCAGGAACAGTTAGAATTTATAGGTTTCACTCTGTTTTCTCCGATATTGACAGATGCAGTTAGAACTCTAAATCAAACACGGTTTGTGCTAGCTTCTTGAAACGTGACACAATAAAGTAGTTCTACGTTCTATCTCTAAGGTTTGTTTCCTCTTGTATCCTAAAGCTGGGACTGGCGAATAACACTTATACTGAAAGGGGTTGCCAAACTTCCAACACACTAGAGTCTCCTGAAATCTCAACATATATTTTTTTCATCCAATCTTCATGATACTTTCAAGTAATGATCAGTACACCAATCCCACTTGGATGCCAAAGTTTAGTTCTCCTAGATTGAAGCATTCTTTTGGAGTAACAGTTTGAATTTTTAGGTTTCACTCTGTTTTCTCCTATATTGACAAAGGTAGTTTGAACTCTAAATCAAACACGGTTTGTGCTAGCTTCTTGAAACTTGAAACAGTAAAGTAGATCTACATTCTTTTTTTATTTTTTGTTTCCTTGGATGTAGACCTAGGCAGAGATTGACGAAAGACACATTCAATGAAAGGCGTTGTTAGGCTGCCAAAATACTACAGTCTCCTGAAATCTCAACATATTTTTTTTTCCGACCTTCATGATGATTTCAAGTAATGAGCAGTACACCAACAAAACGTGGATGTTCAAGTTTCGTTCTCCTACGTTGAAGCATTCGTTTGCAGTAACAGTTTGAATTTTTAGTTTTCACTCTGTTTTCCCCTATATTGACAGATGCAGTTCGAACTCTAAATCAAACATGGTTTGTGCTAGCTTCTTGAAACTTGACACAATAAAGTAGTTCTTCGTTCTGTCTCTAAGGTTTGTTTCCTCTTGATGTAGCCTTAAGCAGAGACTGGCGAATAACACTTTCAATGAAAGGCGTTGTTAAGCTTCCAAAAAACTACCGTCTCCTGATATCTCAACATATATTTTTTCATCCAATCTTCATGATTCTTTCAAGTATTGATCAGTACACCAATCAAACGTGGATGCCCAAGTTTTGTTCATCTAGGTTGTAGCATTCGTTTGCAGGAACAGTTAGAAATTATAGGTTTCACTCTGTTTTCTCCTATATTGACAGATGCAGTTAGAACTCTAAATCAAACACGGTTTGTGCTAGCTTCTTGATACTTGACACAATAAAGTAGTTCTACGTTCTATCTCTAAGGTTTGTTTCCTCTTGTATCCTAAAGCTGGGACTGGTGAATAACACTTATACTGAAAGGGGTTGCCAAACTTCCAACACACTAGAGTCTCCTGAAATCTCAACATATATTTTTTCATCCAATCTTCATGATACTTTCAAGTAATGATCAGTACACCAATCCCACTTGGATGCCAAAGTTTAGTTCTCCTAGATTGAAGCATTCTTTTGGAGTAACAGTTTGAATTTTTAGGTTTCACTCTGTTTTCTCCTATATTGACAAAGGTAGTTTGAACACTAAATCAAACACGGTTTGTGCTAGCTTCTTGAAACTTGAAACAGTAAAGTAGTTCTACATTCTTTTTTTATTTTTTGTTTCCTCTCGATGTAGACCTAGGCAGAGACTGACGAAAGAGACATTCAATGAAAGGAGTTGTTAGGCTGCCAAAATACTACAGTCTCCTGAAATCTCAACATATTTTTTTTTCCGACCTTCATGATGATTTCAAGTAATGAGCAGTACACCAACAAAACGTGGATGTTCAAGTTTCGTTCTCCTACGTTGAAGCATTCGTTTGCAGTAACAGTTTGAATTTTTAGTTTTCACTCTGTTTTCCCCTATATTGACAGATGCAGTTCGAACTCTAAATCAAACATGGTTTGTGCTAGCTTCTTGAAACTTGACACAATAAAGTAGTTCTTCGTTCTGTCTCTAAGGTTTGTTTCCTCTTGATGTAGCCTTAAGCAGAGACTGGCGAATAACACTTTCAATGAAAGGCGTTGTTAAGCTTCCAAAAAACTACCGTCTCCTGATATCTCAACATATATTTTTTCATCCAATCTTCATGATTCTTTCAAGTATTGATCAGTACACCAATCAAACGTGGATGCCCAAGTTTTGTTCATCTAGTTTGTAGCATTCGTTTGCAGGAACAGTTAGAAATTATAGGTTTCACTCTGTTTTCTCCTATATTGACAGATGCAGTTAGAACTCTAAATCAAACACGGTTTGTGCTAGCTTATTGAAACTTGACACAATAAAGTAGTTCTACGTTCTATCTCTAAGGTTTGTTTCCTCTTGATGTAGCCTTAAGCAGAGACTGGCGAATAACACTTTCAATGAAAGGCGTTGTTAAGCTTCCAAAAAACTACCGTCTCCTGAAATCTCAACATATATTTTTTCATCCAATCTTCATGATTCTTTCAAGTATTGATCAGTACACCAATCAAACGTGGATGCCCAAGTTTTGTTCTTCTAGGTTGTAGCATTCGTTTGCAGGAACAGTTAGAATTTATAGGTTTCACTCTGTTTTCTCCTATATTGACAGATGCAGTTAGAACTCTAAATCAAACACGGTTTGTGCTAGCTTCTTGAAACGTGACACAATAAAGTAGTTCTACGTTCTATCTCTAAGGTTTGTTTCCTCTTGTATCCTAAAGCTGGGACTGGCGAATAACACTTATACTGAAAGGGGTTGCCAAACTTCCAACACACTAGAGTCTCCTGAAATCTCAACATATATTTTTTTCATCCAATCTTCATGATACTTTCAAGTAATGATCAGTACACCAATCCCACTTGGATGAAAAGTTTAGTTCTCCTAGATTGAAGCATTCTTTTGGAGTAACAGTTTGAATTTTTAGGTTTCACTCTGTTTTCTCCTATATTGACAAATGTAGTTCGAACTCTACATCAAACACGGTTTCTGCTAGCTTCTTGAAACTTGAATCAGTAAAGTAGTTCTACATTCTGTTTTTATTTTTTGTTTCCTCTGGATGTAGACCTAAGCAGAGACTGATGAAAGGCACATTCAATGAAAGGCGTTGTTAGGCTGCCAAAATACTACTGTCTCCTGAAATCTCAACATATTTTTTTTTCCGACCTTCATGATGATTTCAAGCAATGAGCAGTACACCAATAAAACGTGGATGTTCAAGTTTCGTTCTCCTAGGTTGAAGCATTCGTTTGCAGTAACAGTTTGAATTTTTAGTTTTCACTCTGTTTTCTCCTATATTGACAGATGCAGTTCGAACTCTAAATCCAACATGGTTTGTGCTAGCTTCATGAAACTTGACACAATAAAGTAGTTCTACGTTCTATCTCTAAGGTTTGTTTCCTCTTGATGTAGCCTTAAGCAGAGACTGGCGAATAACACTTTCAATGAAAGGCGTTGTTAAGCTTCCAAAAAACTACCGTCTCCTGAAATCTCAACATATATTTTTTCATCCAATCTTCATGATTCTTTCAAGTATTGATCAGTACACCAATCAAATGTGGATGCCCAAGTTTTGTTCTTCTAGGTTGTAGCATTCGTTTGCAGGAAGAGTTAGAATTTATAGGTTTCACTCTGTTTTCTCCTATATTGACAGATGCAGTTAGAACTCTAAATCAAACACGGTTTGTGCTAGCTTCTTGAAACGTGACACAATAAAGTAGTTCTACGTTCTATCTCTAAGGTTTGTTTCCTCTTGTGTCCTAAAGCTGGGACTGGCGAATAACACTTATACTGAAAGGGGTTGCCAAACTTCCAACACACTAGAGTCTCCTGAAATCTCAACATATATTTTTTCATCCAATCTTCATGATACTTTCAAGTAATGATCAGTACACCAATCCCACTTGGATGCCAAAGTTTAGTTCTCCTAGATTGAAGCATTCTTTTGGAGTAACAGTTTGAATTTTTAGGTTTCACTCTGTTTTCTCCTATATTGACAAATGTAGTTCGAACTCTAAATCAAACACGGTTTGTGCTAGCTTCTTGAAACTTGAAACAGTAAAGTAGTTCTACATTCTATTTTTATTTTTTGCTTCCTCTGGATGTAGACCTAAGCAGAGACTGACGAAAGACACATTCAATGAAAGGCGTTGTTAGGCTGCCAAAATACTACAGGCTCCTGAAATCTCAACATATTTTTTTTCCCGACCTTCATGATCATTTCATGTAATCAGCAGTACACCAATAAAACGAGAATGTTCAAGTTTCGTTCTCCTAGGTTGAAGCATTCGCTTGCAGTAACAGTTTGAATTTTTAGTTTTCACTCTGTTTTCTCCTATATTGACAGATGCAGTTCGAACTCTAAATCAAACATGGTTTGTGCTAGCTTCATGAAACTTGACACAATAAAGTAGTTCTACGTTCTATCTCTAAGGTTTGTTTCCTCTTGATGTAGCCTTAAGCAGAGACTGGCGAATAACACTTTCAATGAAAGGCGTTGTTAAGCTTCCAAAAAACTACCGTCTCCTGAAATCTCAACATATATTTTTTCATCCAATCTTCATGATTCTTTCAAGTATTGATCAGTACACCAATCAAACGTGGATGCCCAAGTTTTGTTCTTCTAGGTTGTAGCATTCGTTTGCAGGAACAGTTAGAATTTATAGGTTTCACTCTGTTTTCTCCGATATTGACAGATGCAGTTAGAACTCTAAATCAAACACGGTTTGTGCTAGCTTCTTGAAACGTGACACAATAAAGTAGTTCTACGTTCTATCTCTAAGGTTTGTTTCCTCTTGTATCCTAAAGCTGGGACTGGCGAATAACACTTATACTGAAAGGGGTTGCCAAACTTCCAACACACTAGAGTCTCCTGAAATCTCAACATATATTTTTTTCATCCAATCTTCATGATACTTTCAAGTAATGATCAGTACACCAATCCCACTTGGATGCCAAAGTTTAGTTCTCCTAGATTGAAGCATTCTTTTGGAGTAACAGTTTGAATTTTTAGGTTTCACTCTGTTTTCTCCTATATTGACAAAGGTAGTTTGAACTCTAAATCAAACACGGTTTGTGCTAGCTTCTTGAAACTTGAAACAGTAAAGTAGATCTACATTCTTTTTTTATTTTTTGTTTCCTTGGATGTAGACCTAGGCAGAGATTGACGAAAGACACATTCAATGAAAGGCGTTGTTAGGCTGCCAAAATACTACAGTCTCCTGAAATCTCAACATATTTTTTTTTTCCGACCTTCATGATGATTTCAAGTAATGAGCAGTACACCAACAAAACGTGGATGTTCAAGTTTCGTTCTCCTACGTTGAAGCATTCGTTTGCAGTAACAGTTTGAATTTTTAGTTTTCACTCTGTTTTCCCCTATATTGACAGATGCAGTTCGAACTCTAAATCAAACATGGTTTGTGCTAGCTTCTTGAAACTTGACACAATAAAGTAGTTCTTCGTTCTGTCTCTAAGGTTTGTTTCCTCTTGATGTAGCCTTAAGCAGAGACTGGCGAATAACACTTTCAATGAAAGGCGTTGTTAAGCTTCCAAAAAACTACCGTCTCCTGATATCTCAACATATATTTTTTCATCCAATCTTCATGATTCTTTCAAGTATTGATCAGTACACCAATCAAACGTGGATGCCCAAGTTTTGTTCATCTAGGTTGTAGCATTCGTTTGCAGGAACAGTTAGAAATTATAGGTTTCACTCTGTTTTCTCCTATATTGACAGATGCAGTTAGAACTCTAAATCAAACACGGTTTGTGCTAGCTTCTTGATACTTGACACAATAAAGTAGTTCTACGTTCTATCTCTAAGGTTTGTTTCCTCTTGTATCCTAAAGCTGGGACTGGTGAATAACACTTATACTGAAAGGGGTTGCCAAACTTCCAACACACTAGAGTCTCCTGAAATCTCAACATATATTTTTTCATCCAATCTTCATGATACTTTCAAGTAATGATCAGTACACCAATCCCACTTGGATGCCAAAGTTTAGTTCTCCTAGATTGAAGCATTCTTTTGGAGTAACAGTTTGAATTTTTAGGTTTCACTCTGTTTTCTCCTATATTGACAAAGGTAGTTTGAACACTAAATCAAACACGGTTTGTGCTAGCTTCTTGAAACTTGAAACAGTAAAGTAGTTCTACATTCTTTTTTTATTTTTTGTTTCCTCTCGATGTAGACCTAGGCAGAGACTGACGAAAGAGACATTCAATGAAAGGAGTTGTTAGGCTGCCAAAATACTACAGTCTCCTGAAATATCAACATATTTTTTTTTCCGACCTTCATGATGATTTCAAGTAATGAGCAGTACACCAACAAAACGTGGATGTTCAAGTTTCGTTCTCCTACGTTGAAGCATTCGTTTGCAGTAACAGTTTGAATTTTTAGTTTTCACTCTGTTTTCTCCTATATTGACAGATGCAGTGAGAACTCTAAATCAAACACGGTTTGTGCTAGCTTCTTGAAACTTGACACAATAAAGTAGTTCTACGTTCTATCTCGAAGGTTTGTTTCCTCTTGTATCCTAAAGCTGGGACTGGCGAATAACACTTATACTGAAAGGGGTTGCCAAACTTCCAACACACTAGAGTCTCCTGAAATCTCAACATATATTTTTTCATCCAATCTTCATGATACTTTCAAGTAATGATCAGTACACCAATCCCACTTGGATGCCAAAGTTTCGTTCTCCTAGATTGAAGCATTCTTTTGGAGTAACAGTTTCAATTTTTAGGTTTCACTCTGTTTTCTCCTATATTGACAAATGTAGTTCGAACTCTAAATCAAACACGGTTTGTGCTAGCTTCTTGAAACTTGAAACAGTAAAGTAGTTCTACATTCTATTTTTATTTTTTGCTTCCTCTGGATGTAGACCTAAGCAGAGACTGACGAAAGACACATTCAATGAAAGGCGTTGTTAGGCTGCCAAAATACTACAGGCTCCTGAAATCTCAACATATTTTTTTTTCCGACCTTCATGATCATTTCAAGTAATGAGCAGTACACCAATAAAACGTGGATGTTCAAGTTTCGTTCTCCTAGGTTGAAGCATTCGTTTGCAGTAACAGTTTGAATTTTTAGTTTTCACTCTGTTTTCTCCTATATTGACAGATGCAGTTCGAACTCTAAAACAAACATGGTTTGTGCTAGCTTCATGAAACTTGACACAATAAAGAAGTTCTACGTTCTATCTCTAAGGTTTGTTTCCTCTTGATGTAGCCTTAAGCAGAGACTGGCGAATAACACTTTCAATGAAAGGCGTTGTTAAGCTTCCAAAAAACTACCGTCTCCTGAAATCTCAACATATATTTTTTCATCCAATCTTCATGATTCTTTCAAGTATTGATCAGTACACCAATCAAACGTGGATGCCCAAGTTTTGTTCTTCTAGGTTGTAGCATTCGTTTGCAGGAACAGTTAGAATTTATAGGTTTCACTCTGTTTTCTCCTATATTGACAGATGCAGTTAGAACTCTAAATCAAACACGGTTTGTGCTAGCTTCTTGAAACGTGACACAATAAAGTAGTTCTACGTTCTATCTCTAAGGTCTGTTTCCTCTTGTATACTAAAGCTGGGACTGGCGAATAACACTTATACTGAAAGGGGTTGCCAAACTTCCAACACACTAGAGTCTCCTGAAATCTCAACATATATTTTTTCATCCAATTTTCATGATACTTTCAAGTAATGATCTGTACACCAATCCCACTTGGATGCCAAAGTTTAGTTCTCCTAGATTGAAGCATTCTTTTGGAGTAACAGTTTGAATTTTTAGGTTTCACTCTGTTTTCTCCTATATTGACAAATGTAGTTCGAACTCTAAATCAAACACGGTTTGTGCTAGCTTCTTGAAACTTGAAACAGTAAAGTAGTTCTACATTCTATTTTTATTTTTGGCTTCCTCTGGATGTAGACCTAAGCAGAGACTGACGAAAGACACATTCAATGAAAGGCGTTGTTAGGCTGCCAAAATACTACAGGCTCCTGAAATCTCAACATATTTTTTTTCCCGACCTTCATGATCATTTCAAGTAATGAGCAGTACACCAATAAAACGTGGATGTTCAAGTTTCGTTCTCCTAGGTTGAAGCATTCGTTTGCAGTAACAGTTTGAATTTTTAGTTTTCACTCTGTTTTCTCCTATATTGACAGATGCAGTTCGAACTCTAAATCAAACATGGTTTGTGCTAGCTTCATGAAACTTGACACAATAAAGTAGTTCTACGTTCTATCTCTAAGGTTTGTTTCCTCTTGATGTAGCCTTAAGCAGAGACTGGCGAATAACACTTTCAATGAAAGGCGTTGTTAAGCTTCCAAAAAACTACCGTCTCCTGAAATCTCAACATATATTTTTTCATCCAATCTTCATGATTCTTTCAAGTATTGATCAGTACACCAATCAAACGTGGATGCCCAAGTTTTGTTCTTCTAGGTTGTAGAATTCGTTTGCAGGAACAGTTAGAATTTATAGGTTTCACTCTGTTTTCTCCTATATTGACAGATGCAGTTAGAACTCTAAATCAAACACGGTTTGTGCTAGCTTCTTGAAACGTGACACAATAAAGTAGTTCTACGTTCTATCTCTAAGGTTTGTTTCCTCTTGTATACTAAAGCTGGGACTGGCGAATAACACTTATACTGAAAGGGGTTGCCAAACTTCCAACACACTAGAGTCTCCTGAAATCTCAACATATATTTTTTTCATCCAATCTTCATGATACTTTCAAGTAATGATCAGTACACCAATCCCACTTGGATGCCAAAGTTTAGTTCTCCTAGATTGAAGCATTCTTTTGGAGTAACAGTTTGAATTTTTAGGTTTCACTCTGTTTTCTCCTATATTGACAAATGTAGTTCGAACTCTACATCAAACACGGTTTCTGCTAGCTTCTTGAAACTTGAATCAGTAAAGTAGTTCTACATTCTGTTTTTATTTTTTGTTTCCTCTGGATGTAGACCTAAGCAGAGACTGATGAAAGACACATTCAATGAAAGGCGTTGTTAGGCTGCCAAAATACTACTGTCTCCTGAAATCTCAACATATTTTTTTTTCCGACCTTCATGATGATTTCAAGCAATGAGCAGTACACCAATAAAACGTGGATGTTCAAGTTTCGTTCTCCTAGGTTGAAGCATTCGTTTGCAGTAACAGTTTGAATTTTTAGTTTTCACTCTGTTTTCTCCTATATTGACAGATGCAGTTCGAACTCTAAATCAAACATGGTTTGTGCTAGCTTCATGAAACTTGACACAATAAAGTAGTTCTACGTTCTATCTCTAAGGTTTGTTTCCTCTTGATGTAGCCTTAAGCAGAGACTGGCGAATAACACTTTCAATGAAAGGCGTTGTTAAGCTTCCAAAAAACTACCGTCTCCTGAAATCTCAACATATATTTTTTCATCCAATCTTCATGATTCTTTCAAGTATTGATCAGTACACCAATCAAATGTGGATGCCCAAGTTTTGTTCTTCTAGGTTGTAGCATTCGTTTGCAGGAACAGTTAGAATTTATAGGTTTCACTCTGTTTTCTCCTATATTGACAGATGCAGTTAGAACTCTAAATCAAACACGGTTTGTGCTAGCTTCTTGAAACGTGACACAATAAAGTAGTTCTACGTTCTATCTCTAAGGTTTGTTTCCTCTTGTGTCCTAAAGCTGGGACTGGCGAATAACACTTATACTGAAAGGGGTTGCCAAACTTCCAACACACTAGAGTCTCCTGAAATCTCAACATATATTTTTTCATCCAATCTTCATGATACTTTCAAGTAATGATCAGTACACCAATCCCACTTGGATGCCAAAGTTTAGTTCTCCTAGATTGAAGCATTCTTTTGGAGTAACAGTTTGAATTTTTAGGTTTCACTCTGTTTTCTCCTATATTGACAAATGTAGTTCGAACTCTAAATCAAACACGGTTTGTGCTAGCTTCTTGAAACTTGAAACAATAAAGTAGTTCTACATTCTATTTTTATTCTTTGTTTCCTCTGGATGTAGACCTAAGCAGAGACTGACGAAAGACACATTCAATGAAAGGCGTTGTTAGGCTGCCAAAATACTACAGTCTCCTGAAATCTCAACATATTTTTTTTTCCGACCTTCATGATAATTTCATGTAATCAGCAGTACACCAATAAAACGAGAATGTTCAAGTTTCGTTCTCCTAGGTTGAAGCATTCGTTTGCAGTAACAGTTTGAATTTTTAGTTTTCACTCTGTTTTCCCCTATATTGACAGATGCAGTTCGAACTCTAAATCAAACATGGTTTGTGCTAGCTTCTTGAAACTTGACACAATAAAGTAGTTCTTCGTTCTGTCTCTAAGGTTTGTTTCCTCTTGATGTAGCCTTAAGCAGAGACTGGCGAATAACACTTTCAATGAAAGGCGTTGTTAAGCTTCCAAAAAACTACCGTCTCCTGATATCTCAACATATATTTTTTCATCCAATCTTCATGATTCTTTCAAGTATTGATCAGTACACCAATCAAACGTGGATGCCCAAGTTTTGTTCATCTAGGTTGTAGCATTCGTTTGCAGGAACAGTTAGAAATTATAGGTTTCACTCTGTTTTCTCCTATATTGACAGATGCAGTTAGAACTCTAAATCAAACACGGTTTGTGCTAGCTTATTGAAACTTGACACAATAAAGTAGTTCTACGTTCTATCTCTAAGGTTTGTTTCCTCTTGATGTAGCCTTAAGCAGAGACTGGCGAATAACACTTTCAATGAAAGGCGTTGTTAAGCTTCCAAAAAACTACCGTCTCCTGAAATCTCAACATATATTTTTTCATCCAATCTTCATGATTCTTTCAAGTATTGATCAGTACACCAATCAAACGTGGATGCCCAAGTTTTGTTCTTCTAGGTTGTAGCATTCGTTTGCAGGAACAGTTAGAATTTATAGGTTTCACTCTGTTTTCTCCTATATTGACAGATGCAGTTAGAACTCTAAATCAAACACGGTTTGTGCTAGCTTCTTGAAACGTGACACAATAAAGTAGTTCTACGTTCTGTCTCTAAGGTTTGTTTCCTCTTGTATCCTAAAGCTGGGACTGGCGAATAACACTTATACTGAAAGGGGTTGCCAAACTTCCAACACACTAGAGTCTCCTGAAATCTCAACATATATTTTTTTCATCCAATCTTCATGATACTTTCAAGTAATGATCAGTACACCAATCCCACTTGGATGCCAAAGTTTAGTTCTCCTAGATTGAAGCATTCTTTTGGAGTAACAGTTTGAATTTTTAGGTTTCACTCTGTTTTCTCCTATATTGACAAATGTAGTTCGAACTCTACATCAAACACGGTTTCTGCTAGCTTCTTGAAACTTGAATCAGTAAAGTAGTTCTACATTCTGTTTTTATTTTTTGTTTCCTCTGGATGTAGACCTAAGCAGAGACTGATGAAGGACACATTCAATGAAAGGCGTTGTTAGGCTGCCAAAATACTACTGTCTCCTGAAATCTCAACATATTTTTTTTCCGACCTTCATGATGATTTCAAGCAATGAGCAGTACACCAATAAAACGTGGATGTTCAAGTTTCGTTCTCCTAGGTTGAAGCATTCGTTTGCAGTAACAGTTTGAATTTTTAGTTTTCACTCTGTTTTCTCCTATATTGACAGATGCAGTTCGAACTCTAAATCAAACATGGTTTGTGCTAGCTTCATGAAACTTGACACAATAAAGTAGTTCTACGTTCTATCTCTAAGGTTTGTTTCCTCTTGATGTAGCCTTAAGCAGAGACTGGCGAATAACACTTTCAATGAAAGGCGTTGTTAAGCTTCCAAAAAACTACCGTCTCCTGAAATCTCAACATATATTTTTTCATCCAATCTTCATGATTCTTTCAAGTATTGATCAGTACACCAATCAAATGTGGATGCCCAAGTTTTGTTCTTCTAGGTTGTAGCATTCGTTTGCAGGAACAGTTAGAATTTATAGGTTTCACTCTGTTTTCTCCTATATTGACAGATGCAGTTAGAACTCTAAATCAAACACGGTTTGTGCTAGCTTCTTGAAACGTGACACAATAAAGTAGTTCTACGTTCTATCTCTAAGGTTTGTTTCCTCTTGTGTCCTAAAGCTGGGACTGGCGAATAACACTTATACTGAAAGGGGTTGCCAAACTTCCAACACACTAGAGTCTCCTGAAATCTCAACATATATTTTTTCATCCAATCTTCATGATACTTTCAAGTAATGATCAGTACACCAATCCCACTTGGATGCCAAAGTTTAGTTCTCCTAGATTGAAGCATTCTTTTGGAGTAACAGTTTGAATTTTTAGGTTTCACTCTGTTTTCTCCTATATTGACAAATGTAGTTCGAACTCTAAATCAAACACGGTTTGTGCTAGCTTCTTGAAACTTGAAACAATAAAGTAGTTCTACATTCTATTTTTATTCTTTGTTTCCTCTGGATGTAGACCTAAGCAGAGACTGACGAAAGACACATTCAATGAAAGGCGTTGTTAGGCTGCCAAAATACTACAGTCTCCTGAAATCTCAACATATTTTTTTTTCCGACCTTCATGATAATTTCATGTAATCAGCAGTACACCAATAAAACGAGAATGTTCAAGTTTCGTTCTCCTAGGTTGAAGCATTCGTTTGCAGTAACAGTTTGAATTTTTAGTTTTCACTCTGTTTTCCCCTATATTGACAGATGCAGTTCGAACTCTAAATCAAACATGGTTTGTGCTAGCTTCTTGAAACTTGACACAATAAAGTAGTTCTTCGTTCTGTCTCTAAGGTTTGTTTCCTCTTGATGTAGCCTTAAGCAGAGACTGGCGAATAACACTTTCAATGAAAGGCGTTGTTAAGCTTCCAAAAAACTACCGTCTCCTGATATCTCAACATATATTTTTTCATCCAATCTTCATGATTCTTTCAAGTATTGATCAGTACACCAATCAAACGTGGATGCCCAAGTTTTGTTCATCTAGGTTGTAGCATTCGTTTGCAGGAACAGTTAGAAATTATAGGTTTCACTCTGTTTTCTCCTATATTGACAGATGCAGTTAGAACTCTAAATCAAACACGGTTTGTGCTAGCTTATTGAAACTTGACACAATAAAGTAGTTCTACGTTCTATCTCTAAGGTTTGTTTCCTCTTGATGTAGCCTTAAGCAGAGACTGGCGAATAACACTTTCAATGAAAGGCGTTGTTAAGCTTCCAAAAAACTACCGTCTCCTGAAATCTCAACATATATTTTTTCATCCAATCTTCATGATTCTTTCAAGTATTGATCAGTACACCAATCAAACGTGGATGCCCAAGTTTTGTTCTTCTAGGTTGTAGCATTCGTTTGCAGGAACAGTTAGAATTTATAGGTTTCACTCTGTTTTCTCCTATATTGACAGATGCAGTTAGAACTCTAAATCAAACACGGTTTGTGCTAGCTTCTTGAAACGTGACACAATAAAGCAGTTCTACGTTCTATCTCTAAGGTTTGTTTCCTCTTGTATCCTAAAGCTGGGACTGGCGAATAACACTTATACTGAAAGGGGTTGCCAAACTTCCAACACACTAGAGTCTCCTGAAATCTCAACATATATTTTTTTCATCCAATCTTCATGATACTTTCAAGTAATGATCAGTACACCAATCCCACTTGGATGCCAAAGTTTAGTTCTCCTAGATTGAAGCATTCTTTTGGAGTAACAGTTTGAATTTTTAGGTTTCACTCTGTTTTCTCCTATATTGACAAATGTAGTTTGAACTCTACATCAAACACGGTTTCTGCTAGCTTCTTGAAACTTGAATCAGTAAAGTAGTTCTACATTCTGTTTTTATTTTTTGTTTCCTCTGGATGTAGACCTAAGCAGAGACTGATGAAAGACACATTCAATGAAAGGCGTTGTTAGGCTGCCAAAATACTACTGTCTCCTGAAATCTCAACATATTTTTTTTTCCGACCTTCATGATGATTTCAAGCAATGAGCAGTACACCAATAAAACGTGGATATTCAAGTTTCGTTCTCCTAGGTTGAAGCATTCGTTTGCAGTAACAGTTTGAATTTTTAGTTTTCACTCTGTTTTCTCCTATATTGACAGATGCAGTTCGAACTCTAAATCAAACATGGTTTGTGCTAGCTTCATGAAACTTGACACAATAAAGTAGTTCTACTTTCTATCTCTAAGGTTTGTTTCCTCTTGATGTAGCCTTAAGCAGAGACTGGCGAATAACACTTTCAATGAAAGGCGTTGTTAAGCTTCCAAAAAACTACCGTCTCCTGAAATCTCAACATATATTTTTTCATCCAATCTTCATGATTCTTTCAAGTATTGATCAGTACACCAATCAAATGTGGATGCCCAAGTTTTGTTCTTCTAGGTTGTAGCATTCGTTTGCAGGAAGAGTTAGAATTTATAGGTTTCACTCTGTTTTCTCCTATATTGACAGATGCAGTTAGAACTCTAAATCAAACACGGTTTGTGCTAGCTTCTTGAAACGTGACACAATAAAGTAGTTCTACGTTCTATCTCTAAGGTTTGTTTCCTCTTGTGTCCTAAAGCTGGGACTGGCGAATAACACTTATACTGAAAGGGGTTGCCAAACTTCCAACACACTAGAGTCTCCTGAAATCTCAACATATATTTTTTCATCCAATCTTCATGATACTTTCAAGTAATGATCAGTACACCAATCCCACTTGGATGCCAAAGTTTAGTTCTCCTAGATTGAAGCATTCTTTTGGAGTAACAGTTTGAATTTTTAGGTTTCACTCTGTTTTCTCCTATATTGACAAATGTAGTTCGAACTCTAAATCAAACACGGTTTGTGCTAGCTTCTTGAAACTTGAAACAATAAAGTAGTTCTACATTCTATTTTTATTCTTTGTTTCCTCTGGATGTAGACCTAAGCAGAGACTGACGAAAGACACATTCAATGAAAGGCGTTGTTAGGCTGCCAAAATACTACAGGCTCCTGAAATCTCAACATATTTTTTTTCCCGACCTTCATGATCATTTCATGTAATCAGCAGTACACCAATAAAACGAGAATGTTCAAGTTTCGTTCTCCTAGGTTGAAGCATTCGTTTGCAGTAACAGTTTGAATTTTTAGTTTTCACTCTGTTTTCCCCTATATTGACAGATGCAGTTCGAACTCTAAATCAAACATGGTTTGTGCTAGCTTCTTGAAACTTGACACAATAAAGTAGTTCTTCGTTCTGTCTCTAAGGTTTGTTTCCTCTTGATGTAGCCTTAAGCAGAGACTGGCGAATAACACTTTCAATGAAAGGCGTTGTTAAGCTTCCAAAAAACTACCGTCTCCTGATATCTCAACATATATTTTTTCATCCAATCTTCATGATTCTTTCAAGTATTGATCAGTACACCAATCAAACGTGGATGCCCAAGTTTTGTTCATCTAGGTTGTAGCATTCGTTTGCAGGAACAGTTAGAAATTATAGGTTTCACTCTGTTTTCTCCTATATTGACAGATGCAGTTAGAACTCTAAATCAAACACGGTTTGTGCTAGCTTATTGAAACTTGACACAATAAAGTAGTTCTACGTTCTATCTCTAAGGTTTGTTTCCTCTTGATGTAGCCTTAAGCAGAGACTGGCGAATAACACTTTCAATGAAAGGCGTTGTTAAGCTTCCAAAAAACTACCGTCTCCTGAAATCTCAACATATATTTTTTCATCCAATCTTCATGATTCTTTCAAGTATTGATCAGTACACCAATCAAACGTGGATGCCCAAGTTTTGTTCTTCTAGGTTGTAGCATTCGTTTGCAGGAACAGTTAGAATTTATAGGTTTCACTCTGTTTTCTCCTATATTGACAGATGCAGTTAGAACTCTAAATCAAACACGGTTTGTGCTAGCTTCTTGAAACGTGACACAATAAAGTAGTTCTACGTTCTGTCTCTAAGGTTTGTTTCCTCTTGTATCCTAAAGCTGGGACTGGCGAATAACACTTATACTGAAAGGGGTTGCCAAACTTCCAACACACTAGAGTCTCCTGAAATCTCAACATATATTTTTTTCATCCAATCTTCATGATACTTTCAAGTAATGATCAGTACACCAATCCCACTTGGATGCCAAAGTTTAGTTCTCCTAGATTGAAGCATTCTTTTGGAGTAACAGTTTGAATTTTTAGGTTTCACTCTGTTTTCTCCTATATTGACAAATGTAGTTCGAACTCTACATCAAACACGGTTTCTGCTAGCTTCTTGAAACTTGAATCAGTAAAGTAGTTCTACATTCTGTTTTTATTTTTTGTTTCCTCTGGATGTAGACCTAAGCAGAGACTGATGAAAGACACATTCAATGAAAGGCGTTGTTAGGCTGCCAAAATACTACTGTCTCCTGAAATCTCAACATATTTTTTTTTCCGACCTTCATGATGATTTCAAGCAATGAGCAGTACACCAATAAAACGTGGATGTTCAAGTTTCGTTCTCCTAGGTTGAAGCATTCGTTTGCAGTAACAGTTTGAATTTTTAGTTTTCACTCTGTTTTCTCCTATATTGACAGATGCAGTTCGAACTCTAAATCCAACATGGTTTGTGCTAGCTTCATGAAACTTGACACAATAAAGTAGTTCTACTTTCTATCTCTAAGGTTTGTTTCCTCTTGATGTAGCCTTAAGCAGAGACTGGCGAATAACACTTTCAATGAAAGGCGTTGTTAAGCTTCCAAAAAACTACCGTCTCCTGAAATCTCAACATATATTTTTTCATCCAATCTTCATGATTCTTTCAAGTATTGATCAGTACACCAATCAAATGTGGATGCCCAAGTTTTGTTCTTCTAGGTTGTAGCATTCGTTTGCAGGAAGAGTTAGAATTTATAGGTTTCACTCTGTTTTCTCCTATATTGACAGATGCAGTTAGAACTCTAAATCAAACACGGTTTGTGCTAGCTTCTTGAAACGTGACACAATAAAGTAGTTCTACGTTCTATCTCTAAGGTTTGTTTCCTCTTGTGTCCTAAAGCTGGGACTGGCGAATAACACTTATACTGAAAGGGGTTGCCAAACTTCCAACACACTAGAGTCTCCTGAAATCTCAACATATATTTTTTCATCCAATCTTCATGATACTTTCAAGTAATGATCAGTACACCAATCCCACTTGGATGCCAAAGTTTAGTTCTCCTAGATTGAAGCATTCTTTTGGAGTAACAGTTTGAATTTTTAGGTTTCACTCTGTTTTCTCCCATATTGACAAATGTAGTTCGAACTCTAAATCAAACACGGTTTGTGCTAGCTTCTTGAAACTTGAAACAGTAAAGTAGTTCTACATTCTATTTTTATTCTTTGTTTCCTCTGGATGTAGACCTAAGCAGAGACTGACGAAAGACACATTCAATGAAAGGCGTTGTTAGGCTGCCAAAATACTACAGTCTCCTGAAATCTCAACATATTTTTTTTTCCGACCTTCATGATAATTTCATGTAATCAGCAGTACACCAATAAAACGAGAATGTTCAAGTTTCGTTCTCCTAGGTTGAAGCATTCGTTTGCAGTAACAGTTTGAATTTTTAGTTTTCACTCTGTTTTCCCCTATATTGACAGATGCAGTTCGAACTCTAAATCAAACATGGTTTGTGCTAGCTTCTTGAAACTTGACACAATAAAGTAGTTCTTCGTTCTGTCTCTAAGGTTTGTTTCCTCTTGATGTAGCCTTAAGCAGAGACTGGCGAATAACACTTTCAATGAAAGGCGTTGTTAAGCTTCCAAAAAACTACCGTCTCCTGATATCTCAACATATATTTTTTCATCCAATCTTCATGATTCTTTCAAGTATTGATCAGTACACCAATCAAACGTGGATGCCCAAGTTTTGTTCATCTAGGTTGTAGCATTCGTTTGCAGGAACAGTTAGAAATTATAGGTTTCACTCTGTTTTCTCCTATATTGACAGATGCAGTTAGAACTCTAAATCAAACACGGTTTGTGCTAGCTTATTGAAACTTGACACAATAAAGTAGTTCTACGTTCTATCTCTAAGGTTTGTTTCCTCTTGATGTAGCCTTAAGCAGAGACTGGCGAATAACACTTTCAATGAAAGGCGTTGTTAAGCTTCCAAAAAACTACCGTCTCCTGAAATCTCAACATATATTTTTTCATCCAATCTTCATGATTCTTTCAAGTATTGATCAGTACACCAATCAAACGTGGATGCCCAAGTTTTGTTCTTCTAGGTTGTAGCATTCGTTTGCAGGAACAGTTAGAATTTATAGGTTTCACTCTGTTTTCTCCTATATTGACAGATGCAGTTAGAACTCTAAATCAAACACGGTTTGTGCTAGCTTCTTGAAACGTGACACAATAAAGTAGTTCTACGTTCTATCTCTAAGGTTTGTTTCCTCTTGTATCCTAAAGCTGGGACTGGCGAATAACACTTATACTGAAAGGGGTTGCCAAACTTCCAACACACTAGAGTCTCCTGAAATCTCAACATATATTTTTTTCATCCAATCTTCATGATACTTTCAAGTAATGATCAGTACACCAATCCCACTTGGATGCCAAAGTTTAGTTCTCCTAGATTGAAGCATTCTTTTGGAGTAACAGTTTGAATTTTTAGGTTTCACTCTGTTTTCTCCTATATTGACAAATGTAGTTCGAACTCTACATCAAACACGGTTTCTGCTAGCTTCTTGAAACTTGAATCAGTAAAGTAGTTCTACATTCTGTTTTTATTTTTTGTTTCCTCTGGATGTAGACCTAAGCAGAGACTGATGAAAGACACATTCAATGAAAGGCGTTGTTAGGCTGCCAAAATACTACTGTCTCCTGAAATCTCAACATATTTTTTTTTCCGACCTTCATGATGATTTCAAGCAATGAGCAGTACACCAATAAAACGTGGATGTTCAAGTTTCGTTCTCCTAGGTTGAAGCATTCGTTTGCAGTAACAGTTTGAATTTTTAGTTTTCACTCTGTTTTCTCCTATATTGACAGATGCAGTTCGAACTCTAAATCCAACATGGTTTGTGCTAGCTTCATGAAACTTGACACAATAAAGTAGTTCTACGTTCTATCTCTAAGGTTTGTTTCCTCTTGATGTAGCCTTAAGCAGAGACTGGCGAATAACACTTTCAATGAAAGGCGTTGTTAAGCTTCCAAAAAACTACCGTCTCCTGAAATCTCAACATATATTTTTTCATCCAATCTTCATGATTCTTTCAAGTATTGATCAGTACACCAATCAAATGTGGATGCCCAAGTTTTGTTCTTCTAGGTTGTAGCATTCGTTTGCAGGAAGAGTTAGAATTTATAGGTTTCACTCTGTTTTCTCCTATATTGACAGATGCAGTTAGATCTCTAAATCAAACACGGTTTGTGCTAGCTTCTTGAAACGTGACACAATAAAGTAGTTCTACGTTCTATCTCTAAGGTTTGTTTCCTCTTGTGTCCTAAAGCTGGGACTGGCGAATAACACTTATACTGAAAGGGGTTGCCAAACTTCCAACACACTAGAGTCTCCTGAAATCTCAACATATATTTTTTCATCCAATCTTCATGATACTTTCAAGTAATGATCAGTACACCAATCCCACTTGGATGCCAAAGTTTAGTTCTCCTAGATTGAAGCATTCTTTTGGAGTAACAGTTTGAATTTTTAGGTTTCACTCTGTTTTCTCCCATATTGACAAATGTAGTTCGAACTCTAAATCAAACACGGTTTGTGCTAGCTTCTTGAAACTTGAAACAGTAAAGTAGTTCTACATTCTATTTTTATTCTTTGTTTCCTCTGGATGTAGACCTAAGCAGAGACTGACGAAAGACACATTCAATGAAAGGCGTTGTTAGGCTGCCAAAATACTACAGTCTCCTGAAATCTCAACATATTTTTTTTTCCGACCTTCATGATAATTTCATGTAATCAGCAGTACACCAATAAAACGAGAATGTTCAAGTTTCGTTCTCCTAGGTTGAAGCATTCGTTTGCAGTAACAGTTTGAATTTTTAGTTTTCACTCTGTTTTCCCCTATATTGACAGATGCAGTTCGAACTCTAAATCAAACATGGTTTGTGCTAGCTTCTTGAAACTTGACACAATAAAGTAGTTCTTCGTTCTGTCTCTAAGGTTTGTTTCCTCTTGATGTAGCCTTAAGCAGAGACTGGCGAATAACACTTTCAATGAAAGGCGTTGTTAAGCTTCCAAAAAACTACCGTCTCCTGAAATCTCAACATATATTTTTTCATCCAATCTTCATGATTCTTTCAAGTATTGATCAGTACACCAATCAAACGTGGATGCCCAAGTTTTGTTCTTCTAGGTTGTAGCATTCGTTTGCAGGAACAGTTAGAATTTATAGGTTTCACTCTGTTTTCTCCTATATTGACAGATGCAGTTAGAACTCTAAATCAAACACGGTTTGTGCTAGCTTCTTGAAACGTGACACAATAAAGTAGTTCTACGTTCTATCTCTAAGGTTTGTTTCCTCTTGTATCCTAAAGCTGGGACTGGCGAATAACACTTATACTGAAAGGGGTTGCCAAACTTCCAACACACTAGAGTCTCCTGAAATCTCAACATATATTTTTTTCATCCAATCTTCATGATACTTTCAAGTAATGATCAGTACACCAATCCCACTTGGATGCCAAAGTTTAGTTCTCCTAGATTGAAGCATTCTTTTGGAGTAACAGTTTCAATTTTTAGGTTTCACTCTGTTTTCTCCTACATTGACAAATGTAGTTCGAACTCTAAATCAAACACGGTTTCTGCTAGCTTCTTGAAACTTGAATCAGTAAAGTAGTTCTACATTCTGTTTTTATTTTTTGTTTCCTCTGGATGTAGACCTAAGCAGAGACTGATGAAAGACACATTCAATGAAAGGCGTTGTTAGGCTGCCAAAATACTACTGTCTCCTGAAATCTCAACATATTTTTTTTTCCGACCTTCATGATGATTTCAAGCAATGAGCAGTACACCAATAAAACGTGGATGTTCAAGTTTCGTTCTCCTAGGTTGAAGCATTCGTTTGCAGTAACAGTTTGAATTTTTAGTTTTCACTCTGTTTTCTCCTATATTGACAGATGCAGTTCGAACTCTAAATCAAACATGGTTTGTCCTAGCTTCATGAAACTTGACACAATAAAGTAGTTCTACGTTCTATCTCTAAGGTTTGTTTCCTCTTGATGTAGCCTTAAGCAGAGACTGGCGAATAACACTTTCAATGAAAGGCGTTGTTAAGCTTCCAAAAAACTACCGTCTCCTGAAATCTCAACATATATTTTTTCATCCAATCTTCATGATTCTTTCAAGTATTGATCAGTACACCAATCAAACGTGGATGCCCAAGTTTTGTTCTTCTAGGTTGTAGCATTCGTTTGCAGGAACAGTTAGAATTTATAGGTTTCACTCTGTTTTCTCCTATATTGACAGATGCAGTTAGAACTCTAAATCAAACACGGTTTGTGCTAGCTTCTTGAAACGTGACACAATAAAGTAGTTCTACGTTCTATCTCTAAGGTTTGTTTCCTCTTGTATCCTAAAGCTGGGACTGGCGAATAACACTTATACTGAAAGGGGTTGCCAAACTTCCAACACACTAGAGTCTCCTGAAATCTCAACATATATTTTTTTCATCCAATCTTCATGATACTTTCAAGTAATGATCAGTACACCAATCCCACTTGGATGCCAAAGTTTAGTTCTCCTAGATTGAAGCATTCTTTTGGAGTAACAGTTTCAATTTTTAGGTTTCACTCTGTTTTCTCCTACATTGACAAATGTAGTTCGAACTCTAAATCAAACACGGTTTCTGCTAGCTTCTTGAAACTTGAATCAGTAAAGTAGTTCTACATTCTGTTTTTATTTTTTGTTTCCTCTGGATGTAGACCTAAGCAGAGACTGATGAAAGACACATTCAATGAAAGGCGTTGTTAGGCTGCCAAAATACTACTGTCTCCTGAAATCTCAACATATTTTTTTTCCGACCTTCATGATGATTTCAAGCAATGAGCAGTACACCAATAAAACGTGGATGTTCAAGTTTCGTTCTCCTAGGTTGAAGCATTCGTTTGCAGTAACAGTTTGAATTTTTAGTTTTCACTCTGTTTTCTCCTATATTGACAGATGCAGTTCGAACTCTAAATCAAACATGGTTTGTCCTAGCTTCATGAAACTTGACACAATAAAGTAGTTCTACGTTCTATCTCTAAGGTTTGTTTCCTCTTGATGTAGCCTTAAGCAGAGACTGGCGAATAACACTTTCAATGAAAGGCGTTGTTAAGCTTCCAAAAAACTACCGTCTCCTGAAATCTCAACATATATTTTTTCATCCAATCTTCATGATTCTTTCAAGTATTGATCAGTACACCAATCAAACGTGGATGCCCAAGTTTTGTTCTTCTAGGTTGTAGCATTCGTTTGCAGGAAGAGTTAGAATTTATAGGTTTCACTCTGTTTTCTCCTATATTGACAGATGCAGTTAGAACTCTAAATCAAACACGGTTTGTGCTAGCTTCTTGAAACGTGACACAATAAAGTAGTTCTACGTTCTATCTCTAAGGTTTGTTTCCTCTTGTGTCCTAAAGCTGGGACTGGCGAATAACAGTTATACTGAAAGGGGTTGCCAAACTTCCAACACACTAGAGTCTCCTGAAATCTCAACATATATTTTTTCATCCAATCTTCATGATACTTTCAAGTAATGATCAGTACACCAATCCCACTTGGATGCCAAAGTTTAGTTCTCCTAGATTGAAGCATTCTTTTGGAGTAACAGTTTGAATTTTTAGGTTTCACTCTGTTTTCTCCTATATTGACAAATGTAGTTCGAACTCTAAATCAAACACGGTTTGTGCTAGCTTCTTGAAACTTGAAACAGTAAAGTAGTTCTACATTCTATTTTTATTCTTTGTTTCCTCTGGATGTAGACCTAAGCAGAGACTGACGAAAGACACATTCAATGAAAGGCGTTGTTAGGCTGCCAAAATACTACAGTCTCCTGAAATCTCAACATATTTTTTTTCCGACCTTCATGATAATTTCATGTAATCAGCAGTACACCAATAAAACGAGAATGTTCAAGGTTCGTTCTCCTAGGTTAAAGCATTCGTTTGCAGTAACAGTTTGAATTTTTAGTTTTCACTCTGTTTTCCCCTATATTGACAGATGCAGTTCGAACTCTAAATCAAACATGGTTTGTGCTAGCTTCTTGAAACTTGACACAATAAAGTAGTTCTTCGTTCTGTCTCTAAGGTTTGTTTCCTTTTGATGTAGCCTTAAGCAGAGACTGGCGAATAACACTTTCAATGAAAGGCGTTGTTAAGCTTCCAAAAAACTACCGTCTCCTGAAATCTCAACATATATTTTTTCATCCAATCTTCATGATTCTTTCAAGTATTGATCAGTACACCAATCAAACGTGGATGCCCAAGTTTTGTTCTTCTAGGTTGTAGCATTCGTTTGCAGGAAGAGTTAGAATTTATAGGTTTCACTCTGTTTTCTCCTATATTGACAGATGCAGTTAGAACTCTAAATCAAACACGGTTTGTGCTAGCTTCTTGAAACGTGACACAATAAAGTAGTTCTACGTTCTATCTCTAAGGTTTGTTTCCTCTTGTATCCTAAAGCTGGGACTGGCGAATAACAGTTATACTGAAAGGGGTTGCCAAACTTCCAACACACTAGAGTCTCCTGAAATCTCAACATATATTTTTTCATCCAATCTTCATGATACTTTCAAGTAATGATCAGTACACCAATCCCACTTGGATGCCAAAGTTTAGTTCTCCTAGATTGAAGCATTCTTTTGGAGTAACAGTTTGAATTTTTAGGTTTCACTCTGTTTTCTCCTATATTGACAAATGTAGTTCGAACTCTAAATCAAACACGGTTTGTGCTAGCTTCTTGAAACTTGAAACAGTAAAGTAGTTCTACATTCTATTTTTATTCTTTGTTTCCTCTGGATGTAGACCTAAGCAGAGACTGACGAAAGACACATTCAATGAAAGGCGTTGTTAGGCTGCCAAAATACTACAGTCTCCTGAAATCTCAACATATTTTTTTTTCCGACCTTCATGATAATTTCATGTAATCAGCAGTACACCAATAAAACGAGAATGTTCAAGTTTCGTTCTCCTAGGTTAAAGCATTCGTTTGCAGTAACAGTTTGAATTTTTAGTTTTCACTCTGTTTTCCCCTATATTGACAGATGCAGTTCGAACTCTAAATCAAACATGGTTTGTGCTAGCTTCTTGAAACTTGACACAATAAAGTAGTTCTTCGTTCTGTCTCTAAGGTTTGTTTCCTCTTGATGTAGCCTTAAGCAGAGACTGGCGAATAACACTTTCAATGAAAGGCGTTGTTAAGCTTCCAAAAAACTACCGTCTCCTGAAATCTCAACATATATTTTTTCATCCAATCTTCATGATTCTTTCAAGTATTGATCAGTACACCAATCAAACGTGGATGCCCAAGTTTTGTTCTTCTAGGTTGTAGCATTCGTTTGCAGGAAGAGTTAGAATTTATAGGTTTCACTCTGTTTTCTCCTATATTGACAGATGCAGTTAGAACTCTAAATCAAACACGGTTTGTGCTAGCTTCTTGAAACGTGACACAATAAAGTAGTTCTACGTTCTATCTCTAAGGTTTGTTTCCTCTTGTATCCTAAAGCTGGGACTGGCGAATAACAGTTATACTGAAAGGGGTTGCCAAACTTCCAACACACTAGAGTCTCCTGAAATCTCAACATATATTTTTTCATCCAATCTTCATGATACTTTCAAGTAATGATCAGTACACCAATCCCACTTGGATGCCAAAGTTTAGTTCTCCTAGATTGAAGCATTCTTTTGGAGTAACAGTTTGAATTTTTAGGTTTCACTCTGTTTTCTCCTATATTGACAAATGTAGTTCGAACTCTAAATCAAACACGGTTTGTGCTAGCTTCTTGAAACTTGAAACAGTGAAGTAGTTCTACATTCTATTTTTATTCTTTGTTTCCTCTGGATGTAGACCTAAGCAGAGACTGACGAAAGACACATTCAATGAAAGGCGTTGTTAGGCTGCCAAAATACTACAGTCTCCTGAAATCTCAACATATTTTTTTTTCCGACCTTCATGATAATTTCATGTAATCAGCAGTACACCAATAAAACGAGAATGTTCAAGTTTCGTTCTCCTAGGTTAAAGCATTCGTTTGCAGTAACAGTTTGAATTTTTAGTTTTCACTCTGTTTTCCCCTATATTGACAGATGCAGTTCGAACTCTAAATCAAACATGGTTTGTGCTAGCTTCTTGAAACTTGACACAATAAAGTAGTTCTTCGTTCTGTCTCTAAGGTTTGTTTCCTCTTGATGTAGCCTTAAGCAGAGACTGGCGAATAACACTTTCAATGAAAGGCGTTGTTAAGCTTCCAAAAAACTACCGTCTCCTGATATCTCAACATATATTTTTTCATCCAATCTTCATGATTCTTTCAAGTATTGATCTGTACACCAATCAAACGTGGATGCCCAAGTTTTGTTCATCTAGGTTGTAGCATTCGTTTGCAGGAACAGTTAGAAATTATAGGTTTCACTCTGTTTTCTCCTATATTGACAGATGCAGTTAGAACTCTAAATCAAACACGGATTGTGCTAGCTTATTGAAACTTGACACAATAAAGTAGTTCTACGTTCTATCTCTAAGGTTTGTTTCCTCTTGATGTAGCCTTAAGCAGAGACTGGCGAATAACACTTTCAATGAAAGGCGTTGTTAAGCTTCCAAAAAACTACCGTCTCCTGAAATCTCAACATATATTTTTTCATCCAATCTTCATGATTCTTTCAAGTATTGATCAGTACACCAATCAAACGTGGATGCCCAAGTTTTGTTCTTCTAGGTTGTAGCATTCGTTTGCAGGAAGAGTTAGAATTTATAGGTTTCACTCTGTTTTCTCCTATATTGACAGATGCAGTTAGAACTCTAAATCAAACACGGTTTGTGCTAGCTTCTTGAAACGTGACACAATAAAGTAGTTCTACGTTCTATCTCTAAGGTTTGTTTCCTCTTGTATCCTAAAGCTGGGACTGGCGAATAACAGTTATACTGAAAGGGGTTGCCAAACTTCCAACACACTAGAGTCTCCTGAAATCTCAACATATATTTTTTCATCCAATCTTCATGATACTTTCAAGTAATGATCAGTACACCAATCCCACTTGGATGCCAAAGTTTAGTTCTCCTAGATTGAAGCATTCTTTTGGAGTAACAGTTTGAATTTTTAGGTTTCACTCTGTTTTCTCCTATATTGACAAATGTAGTTCGAACTCTAAATCAAACACGGTTTGTGCTAGCTTCTTGAATCTTGAAACAGTAAAGTAGTTCTACATTCTATTTTTATTCTTTGTTTCCTCTGGATGTAGACCTAAGCAGAGACTGACGAAAGACACATTCAATGAAAGGCGTTGTTAGGCTGCCAAAATACTACAGTCTCCTGAAATCTCAACATATTTTTTTTTCCGACCTTCATGATAATTTCATGTAATCAGCAGTACACCAATAAAACGAGAATGTTCAAGTTTCGTTCTCCTAGGTTAAAGCATTCGTTTGCAGTAACAGTTTGAATTTTTAGTTTTCACTCTGTTTTCCCCTATATTGACAGATGCAGTTCGAACTCTAAATCAAACATGGTTTCTGCTAGCTTCTTGAAACTTGACACAATAAAGTAGTTCTTCGTTCTGTCTCTAAGGTTTGTTTCCTCTTGATGTAGCCTTAAGCAGAGACTGGCGAATAACACTTTCAATGAAAGGCGTTGTTAAGCTTCCAAAAAACTACCGTCTCCTGATATCTCAACATATATTTTTTCATCCAATCTTCATGATTCTTTCAAGTATTGATCAGTACACCAATCAAACGTGGATGCCCAAGTTTTGTTCATCTAGGTTGTAGCATTCGTTTGCACGAACAGTTAGAAATTATAGGTTTCACTCTGTTTTCTCCTATATTGACAGATGCAGTTAGAACTCTAAATCAAACACGGTTTGTGCTAGCTTATTGAAACTTGACACAATAAAGTAGTTCTACGTTCTATCTCTAAGGTTTGTTTCCTCTTGATGTAGCCTTAAGCAGAGACTGGCGAATAACACTTTCAATGAAAGGCGTTGTTAAGCTTCCAAAAAACTACCGTCTCCTGATATCTCAACATATATTTTTTCATCCAATCTTCATGATTCTTTCAAGTATTGATCAGTACACCAATCAAACGTGGATGCCCAAGTTTTGTTCTTCTAGGTTGTAGCATTCGTTTGCAGGAACAGTTAGAATTTATAGGTTTCACTCTGTTTTCTCCTATATTGACAGATGCAGTTAGAACTCTAAATCAAACACGGTTTGTGCTAGCTTCTTGAAACGTGACACAATAAAGTAGTTCTACGTTCTATCTCTAAGGTTTGTTTCCTCTTGTATCCTAAAGCTGGGACTGGCGAATAACACTTATACTGAAAGGGGTTGCCAAACTTCCAACACACTAGAGTCTCCTGAAATCTCAACATATATTTTTTTCATCCAATCTTCATGATACTTTCAAGTAATGATCAGTACACCAATCCCACTTGGATGCCAAAGTTTAGTTCTCCTAGATTGAAGCATTCTTTTGGAGTAACAGTTTGAATTTTTAGGTTTCACTCTGTTTTCTCCTATATTGACAAATGTAGTTCGAACTCTAAATCAAACACGGTTTCTGCTAGCTTCTTGAAACTTGAATCAGTAAAGTAGTTCTACATTCTGTTTTTACTTTTTGTTTCCTCTGGATGTAGACCTAAGCAGAGACTGATGAAAGACACATTCAATGAAAGGCGTTGTTAGGCTGCCAAAATACTACTGTCTCCTGAAATCTCAACATATTTTTTTTTCCGACCTTCATGATGATTTCAAGCAATGAGCAGTACACCAATAAAACGTGGATGTTCAAGTTTCGTTCTCCTAGGTTGAAGCATTCGTTTGCAGTAACAGTTTGAATTTTTAGTTTTCACTCTGTTTTCTCCTATATTGACAGATGCAGTTCGAACTCTAAATCAAACATGGTTTGTCCTAGCTTCATGAAACTTGACACAATAAAGTAGTTCTACGTTCTATCTCTAAGGTTTGTTTCCTCTTGATGTAGCCTTAAGCAGAGACTGGCGAATAACACTTTCAATGAAAGGCGTTGTTAAGCTTCCAAAAAACTACCGTCTCCTGAAATCTCAACATATATTTTTTCATCCAATCTTCATGATTCTTTCAAGTATTGATCAGTACACCAATCAAACGTGGATGCCCAAGTTTTGTTCTTCTAGGTTGTAGCATTCGTTTGCAGGAAGAGTTAGAATTTATAGGTTTCACTCTGTTTTCTCCTATATTGACAGATGCAGTTAGAACTCTAAATCAAACACGGTTTGTGCTAGCTTCTTGAAACGTGACACAATAAAGTAGTTCTACGTTCTATCTCTAAGGTTTGTTTCCTCTTGTATCCTAAAGCTGGGACTGGCGAATAACAGTTATACTGAAAGGGGTTGCCAAACTTCCAACACACTAGAGTCTCCTGAAATCTCAACATATATTTTTTTCATCCAATCTTCATGATACTTTCAAGTAATGATCAGTACACCAATCCCACTTGGATGCCAAAGTTTAGTTCTCCTAGATTGAAGCATTCTTTTGGAGTAACAGTTTGAATTTTTAGGTTTCACTCTGTTTTCTCCTATATTGACAAATGTAGTTCGAACTCTAAATCAAACACGGTTTCTGCTAGCTTCTTGAAACTTGAATCAGTAAAGTAGTTCTACATTCTGTTTTTACTTTTTGTTTCCTCTGGATGTAGACCTAAGCAGAGACTGATGAAAGACACATTCAATGAAAGGCGTTGTTAGGCTGCCAAAATACTACTGTCTCCTGAAATCTCAACATATTTTTTTTTCCGACCTTCATGATGATTTCAAGCAATGAGCAGTACACCAATAAAACGTGGATGTTCAAGTTTCGTTCTCCTAGGTTGAAGCATTCGTTTGCAGTAACAGTTTGAATTTTTAGTTTTCACTCTGTTTTCTCCTATATTGACAGATGCAGTTCGAACTCTAAATCAAACATGGTTTGTCCTAGCTTCATGAAACTTGACACAATAAAGTAGTTCTACGTTCTATCTCTAAGGTTTGTTTCCTCTTGATGTAGCCTTAAGCAGAGACTGGCGAATAACACTTTCAATGAAAGGCGTTGTTAAGCTTCCAAAAAACTACCGTCTCCTGAAATCTCAACATATATTTTTTCATCCAATCTTCATGATTCTTTCAAGTATTGATCAGTACACCAATCAAACGTGGATGCCCAAGTTTTGTTCTTCTAGGTTGTAGCATTCGTTTGCAGGAAGAGTTAGAATTTATAGGTTTCACTCTGTTTTCTCCTATATTGACAGATGCAGTTAGAACTCTAAATCAAACACGGTTTGTGCTAGCTTCTTGAAACGTGACACAATAAAGTAGTTCTACGTTCTATCTCTAAGGTTTGTTTCCTCTTGTATCCTAAAGCTGGGACTGGCGAATAACAGTTATACTGAAAGGGGTTGCCAAACTTCCAACACACTAGAGTCTCCTGAAATCTCAACATATATTTTTTCATCCAATCTTCATGATACTTTCAAGTAATGATCAGTACACCAATCCCACTTGGATGCCAAAGTTTAGTTCTCCTAGATTGAAGCATTCTTTTGGAGTAACAGTTTGAATTTTTAGGTTTCACTCTGTTTTCTCCTATATTGACAAAGGTAGTTTGAACACTAAATCAAACACGGATTGTGCTAGCTTCTTGAAACTTGAAACAGTAAAGTAGTTCTACATTCTTTTTTTATTTTTTGTTTCCTCTGGATGTAGACCTAGGCAGAGACTGACGAAAGACACATTCAATGAAAGGCGTTGTTAGGCTGCCAAAATACTACAGGCTCCTGAAATCTCAACATATTTTTTTTTCCGACCTTCATGATCATTTCAAGTAATGAGCAGTACACCAATAAAACGTGGATGTTCAAGTTTCGTTCTCCTAGGTTGAAGCATTCGTTTGCAGTAACAGTTTGAATTTTTAGTTTTCACTCTGTTTTCTCCTATATTGACAGATGCAGTTCGAACTCTAAATCAAACATGGTTTGTGCTAGCTTCATGAAACTTGACACAATAAAGAAGTTCTACGTTCTATCTCTAAGGTTTGTTTCCTCTTGATGTAGCCTTAAGCAGAGACTGGCGAATAACACTTTCAATGAAAGGCGTTGTTAAGCTTCCAAAAAACTACCGTCTCCTGAAATCTCAACATATATTTTTTCATCCAATCTTCATGATTCTTTCAAGTATTGATCAGTACACCAATCAAACGTGGATGCCCAAGTTTTGTTCTTCTAGGTTGTAGCATTCGTTTGCAGGAACAGTTAGAATTTATAGGTTTCACTCTGTTTTCTCCTATATTGACAGATGCAGTTAGAACTCTAAATCAAACACGGTTTGTGCTAGCTTCTTGAAACGAGACACAATAAAGTAGTTCTACGTTCTATCTCTAAGGTCTGTTTCCTCTTGTATACTAAAGCTGGGACTGGCGAATAACACTTATACTGAAAGGGGTTGCCAAACTTCCAACACACTAGAGTCTCCTGAAATCTCAACATATATTTTTTCATCCAATCTTCATGATACTTTCAAGTAATGATCAGTACACCAATCCCACTTGGATGCCAAAGTTTAGTTCTCCTAGATTGAAGCATTCTTTTGGAGTAACAGTTTGAATTTTTAGGTTTCACTCTGTTTTCTCCTATATTGACAAATGTAGTTCGAACTCTAAATCAAACACGGTTTGTGCTAGCTTCTTGAAACTTGAAACAGTAAAGTAGTTCTACATTCTATTTTTATTTTTTGCTTCCTCTGGATGTAGACCTAAGCAGAGACTGACGAAAGACACATTCAATGAAAGGCGTTGTTAGGCTGCCAAAATACTACAGGCTCCTGAAATCTCAACATATTTTTTTTCCCGACCTTCATGATCATTTCAAGTAATGAGCAGTACACCAATAAAACGTGGATGTTCAAGTTTCGTTCTCCTAGGTTGAAGCATTCGTTTGCAGTAACAGTTTGAATTTTTAGTTTTCACTCTGTTTTCTCCTATATTGACAGATGCAGTTTGAACTCTAAATCAAACATGGTTTGTGCTAGCTTCATGAAACTTGACACAATAAAGTAGTTCTACGTTCTATCTCTAAGGTTTGTTTCCTCTTGATGTAGCCTTAAGCAGAGACTGGCGAATAACACTTTCAATGAAAGGCGTTGTTAAGCTTCCAAAAAACTACCGTCTCCTGAAATCTCAACATATATTTTTTCATCCAATCTTCATGATTCTTTCAAGTATTGATCAGTACACCAATCAAACGTGGATGCCCAAGTTTTGTTCTTCTAGGTTGTAGCATTCGTTTGCAGGAAGAGTTAGAATTTATAGGTTTCACTCTGTTTTCTCCTATATTGACAGATGCAGTTAGAACTCTAAATCAAACACGGTTTGTGCTAGCTTCTTGAAACGTGACACAATAAAGTAGTTCTACGTTCTATCTCTAAAGTTTGTTTCCTCTTGTATACTAAAGCTGGGACTGGCGAATAACACTTATACTGAAAGGGGTTGCCAAACTTCCAACACACTAGAGTCTCCTGAAATCTCAACATATATTTTTTTCATCCAATCTTCATGATACTTTCAAGTAATGATCAGTACACCAATCCCACTTGGATGCCAAAGTTTAGTTCTCCTAGATTGAAGCATTCTTTTGGAGTAACAGTTTGAATTTTTAGGTTTCACTCTGTTTTCTCCTATATTGACAAATGTAGTTCGAACTCTACATCAAACACGGTTTCTGCTAGCTTCTTGAAACTTGAATCAGTAAAGTAGTTCTACATTCTGTTTTTATTTTTTGTTTCCTCTGGATGTAGACCTAAGCAGAGACTGATGAAAGACACATTCAATGAAAGGCGTTGTTAGACTGCCAAAATACTACTGTCTCCTGAAATCTCAACATATTTTTTTTTCCGACCTTCATGATGATTTCAAGCAATGAGCAGTACACCAATAAAACGTGGATGTTCAAGTTTCGTTCTCCTAGGTTGAAGCATTCGTTTGCAGTAACAGTTTGAATTTTTAGTTTTCACTCTGTTTTCTCCTATATTGACAGATGCAGTTCGAACTCTAAATCAAACATGGTTTGTGCTAGCTTCATGAAACTTGACACAATAAAGTAGTTCTACGTTCTATCTCTAAGGTTTGTTTCCTCTTGATGTAGCCTTAAGCAGAGACTGGCGAATAACACTTTCAATGAAAGGCGTTGTTAAGCTTCCAAAAAACTACCGTCTCCTGAAATCTCAACATATATTTTTTCATCCAATCTTCATGATTCTTTCAAGTATTGATCAGTACACCAATCAAATGTGGATGCCCAAGTTTTGTTCTTCTAGGTTGTAGCATTCGTTTGCAGGAAGAGTTAGAATTTATAGGTTTCACTCTGTTTTCTCCTATATTGACAGATGCAGTTAGAACTCTAAATCAAACACGGTTTGTGCTAGCTTCTTGAAACGTGACACAATAAAGTAGTTCTACGTTCTATCTCTAAGGTTTGTTTCCTCTTGTGTCCTAAAGCTGGGACTGGCGAATAACACTTATACTGAAAGGGGTTGCCAAACTTCCAACACACTAGAGTCTCCTGAAATCTCAACATATATTTTTTCATCCAATCTTCATGATACTTTCAAGTAATGATCAGTACACCAATCCCACTTGGATGCCAAAGTTTAGTTCTCCTAGATTGAAGCATTCTTTTGGAGTAACAGTTTGAATTTTTAGGTTTCACTCTGTTTTCTCCTATATTGACAAATGTAGTTCGAACTCTAAATCAAACACGGTTTGTGCTAGCTTCTTGAAACTTGAAACAATAAAGTAGTTCTACATTCTATTTTTATTCTTTGTTTCCTCTGGATGTAGACCTAAGCAGAGACTGACGAAAGACACATTCAATGAAAGGCGTTGTTAGGCTGCCAAAATACTACAGTCTCCTGAAATCTCAACATATTTTTTTTTTCGACCTTCATGATAATTTCATGTAATCAGCAGTACACCAATAAAACGAGAATGTTCAAGTTTCGTTCTCCTAGGTTGAAGCATTCGTTTGCAGTAACAGTTTGAATTTTTAGTTTTCACTCTGTTTTCCCCTATATTGACAGATGCAGTTCGAACTCTAAATCAAACATGGTTTGTGCTAGCTTCTTGAAACTTGACACAATAAAGTAGTTCTTCGTTCTGTCTCTAAGGTTTGTTTCCTCTTGATGTAGCCTTAAGCAGAGACTGGCGAATAACACTTTCAATGAAAGGCGTTGTTAAGCTTCCAAAAAACTACCGTCTCCTGATATCTCAACATATATTTTTTCATCCAATCTTCATGATTCTTTCAAGTATTGATCAGTACACCAATCAAACGTGGATGCCCAAGTTTTGTTCATCTAGGTTGTAGCATTCGTTTGCAGGAACAGTTAGAAATTATAGGTTTCACTCTGTTTTCTCCTATATTGACAGATGCAGTTAGAACTCTAAATCAAACACGGTTTGTGCTAGCTTCTTGAAACGTGACACAATAAAGTAGTTCTACGTTCTATCTCTACGGTTTGATTCCTCTTGATGTAGCCTTAAGCAGAGACTGGCGAATAACACTTTCAATGAAAGGCGTTGTTAAGCTTCCAAAAAAGTACCGTCTCCTGAAATCTCAACATATATTTTTTCATCCAATCTTCATGATTCTTTCAAGTATTGATCAGTACACCAATCAAACGTGGATGCCCAAGTTTTGTTCTTCTAGGTTGTAGCATTCGTTTGCAGGAACTGTTAGAATTTATAGGTTTCACTCTGTTTTCTCCTATATTGACAGATGCAGTTAGAACTCTAAATCAAACACGGTTTGTGCTAGCTTCTTGAAACGTGACACAATAAAGTAGTTCTACGTTCTATCTCTAAGGTTTGTTTCCTCTTGTATCCTAAAGCTGGGACTGGCGAATAACACTTATACTGAAAGGGGTTGCCAAACTTCCAACACACTAGAGTCTCCTGAAATCTCAACATATATTTTTTTCATCCAATCTTCATGATACTTTCAAGTAATGATCAGTACCCCAATCCCACTTGGATGCCAAAGTTTAGTTCTCCTAGATTGAAGCATTCTTTTGGAGTAACAGTTTGAATTTTTAGGTTTCACTCTGTTTTCTCCTACATTGACAAATGTAGTTCGAACTCTACACCAAACACGGTTTCTGCTAGCTTCTTGAAACTTGAATCAGTAAAGTAGTTCTACATTCTGTTTTTATTTTTTGTTTCCTCTGGATGTAGACCTAAGCAGAGACTGATGAAAGACACATTCAATGAAAGGCGTTGTTAGGCTGCCAAAATACTACTGTCTCCTGAAATCTCAACATATTTTTTTTTCCGACTTTCATGATGATTTCAAGCAATGAGCAGTACACCAATAAAACGTGGATGTTCAAGTTTCGTTCTCCTAGGTTGAAGCATTCGTTTGCAGTAACAGTTTGAATTTTTAGTTTTCACTCTGTTTTCTCCTATATTGACAGATGCAGTTCGAACTCTAAATCAAACATGGTTTGTCCTAGCTTCATGAAACTTGACACAATAAAGTAGTTCTACGTTCTATCTCTAAGGTTTGTTTCCTCTTGATGTAGCCTTAAGCAGAGACTGGCGAATAACACTTTCAATGAAAGGCGTTGTTAAGCTTCCAAAAAACTACCGTCTCCTGAAATCTCAACATATATTTTTTCATCCAATCTTCATGATTCTTTCAAGTATTGATCAGTACACCAATCAAACGTGGATGCCCAAGTTTTGTTCTTCTAGGTTGTAGCATTCGTTTGCAGGAAGAGTTAGAATTTATAGGTTTCACTCTGTTTTCTCCTATATTGACAGATGCAGTTAGAACTCTAAATCAAACACGGTTTGTGCTAGCTTCTTGAAACGTGACACAATAAAGTAGTTCTACGTTCTATCTCTAAGGTTTGTTTCCTCTTGTATCCTAAAGCTGGGACTGGCGAATAACAGTTATACTGAAAGGGGTTGCCAAACTTCCAACACACTAGAGTCTCCTGAAATCTCAACATATATTTTTTCATCGAATCTTCATGATACTTTCAAGTAATGATCAGTACACCAATCCCACTTGGATGCCAAAGTTTAGTTCTCCTAGATTGAAGCATTCTTTTGGAGTAACAGTTTGAATTTTTAGGTTTCACTCTGTTTTCTCCTATATTGACAAATGTAGTTCGAACTCTAAATCAAACACGGTTTGTGCTAGCTTCTTGAAACTTGAAACAGTAAAGTAGTTCTACATTCTATTTTTATTCTTTGTTTCCTCTGGATGTAGACCTAAGCAGAGACTGACGAAAGACACATTCAATGAAAGGCGTTGTTAGGCTGCCAAAATACTACAGTCTCCTGAAATCTCAACATATTTTTTTTCCGACCTTCATGATAATTTCATGTAATCAGCAGTACACCAATAAAACGAGAATGTTCAAGTTTCGTTCTCCTAGGTTAAAGCATTCGTTTGCAGTAACAGTTTGAATTTTTAGTTTTCACTCTGTTTTCTCCTATATTGACAGATGCAGTTCGAACTCTAAATCAAACATGGTTAGTGCTAGCTTCTTGAAACTTGACACGATAAAGTAGTTCTACGTTCTATCTCTAAGGTTTGTTTCCTCTTGATGTAGCCTTAAGCAGACACTGGCGAATAACACTTTCAATGAAAGGCGTTGTTAAGCTTCCAAAAAACTACCGTCTCCTGAAATCTCAACATATATCTTTTCATCCAATCTTCATGATTCTTTCAAGTATTGATCAGTACACCAATTAAACGTGGATTCCCAAGTTTTGTTCTTCTAGGTTGTAGCATTCGTTTGCAGGAAGAGTTAGAATTTATAGGTTTCACTCTGTTTTCTCCTATATTGACAGATGCAGTTAGAACTCTAAATCAAACACGGTTTGTGCTAGCTTCTTGAAACGTGACACAATAAAGTAGTTCTACGTTCTATCTCTAAGGTTTGTTTCCTCTTGTATCCTAAAGCTGGGACTGGCGAATAACACTTATACTGAAAGGGGTTGCCAAACTTCCAACACACTAGAGTCTCCTGAAATCTCAACATATATTTTTTCATCCAATCTTCATGATACTCTCAAGTAATGATCAGTACACCAATCCCACTTGGATGCCAAAGTTTAGTTCTCCTAGATTGAAGAATCCTTTGGAGTAACAGTTTGAATTTTTAGGTTTCACTCTGTTTTCTCCTATATTGACAAATGTAGTTCAAACTCTAAATCAAACACGGTTTGTGCTAGCTTCTTGAAACTTGAAACAGTAAAGTAGTTCTACATTCTATTTTTATTTTTTGTTTCCTCTGGATGTAGACCTAAGCAGAGACTCACGAAAGACACATTCAATGAAAGGCGTTGTTAGGCTGCCAAAATACCACAGTCTCCTGAAATCTCAACATATTTTTTTTCCGACCTTCATGATCATTTCAAGGAATGAGCAGTACACAAATAAAACGTGGATGTTCAAGTTTCGTTCTCCTAGGTTGAAGCATTCGTTTGCAGTAACAGTTTGAATTTTTAGTTTTCACTCTGTTTTCTCCTATATTGACAGATGCAGTTCGAACTCTAAATCAAACATGGTTTGTGCTAGCTTCTTGAAACTTGACACGATAAAGTAGTTCTACGTTCTATCTCTAAGGTTTGTTTCCTCTTGATGTAGCCTTAAGCAGACACTGGCGAATAACACTTTCAATGAAAGGCGTTGTTAAGCTTCCAAAAAACTACCGTCTCCTGAAATCTCAACATATATCTTTTCATCCAATCTTCATGATTCTTTCAAGTATTGATCAGTACACCAATTAAACGTGGATTCCCAAGTTTTCTTCTTCTAGGTTGTAGCATTCGTTTGCAGGAAGAGTTAGAATTTATAGGTTTCACTCTGTTTTCTCCTATATTGACAGATGCAGTTAGAACTCTAAATCAAACACGGTTTGTGCTAGCTTCTTGAAACGTGACACAATAAAGTAGTTCTACGTTCTATCTCTAAGGTTTGTTTCCTCTTGTATCCTAAAGCTGGGACTGGCGAATAACACTTATACTGAAAGGGGTTGCCAAACTTCCAACACACTAGAGTCTCCTGAAATCTCAACATATATTTTTTCATCCAATCTTCATGATACTCTCAAGTAATGATCAGTACACCAATCCCACTTGGATGCCAAAGTTTAGTTCTCCTAGATTGAAGAATCCTTAGGAGTAACAGTTTGAATTTTTAGGTTTCACTCTGTTTTCTCCTATATTGACAAATGTAGTTCAAACTCTAAATCAAACACGGTTTGTGCTAGCTTCTTGAAACTTGAAACAGTAAAGTAGTTCTACATTCTATTTTTATTTTTTGTTTCCTCTGGATGTAGACCTAAGCAGAGACTCACGAAAGACACATTCAATGAAAGGCGTTGTTAGGCTGCCAAAACACCACAGTCTCCTGAAATCTGAACATATTTTTTTTCCGACCTTCATGATAAATTCAAGTAATGAGCAGTACACCAATAAAACGTGGATGTTCAAGTTTCGTTCTCCTAGGTTGAAGCATTCGTTTGCAGTAACAGTTTGAATTTTTAGTTTTCACTCTGTTTTCCCCTATATTGACAGATGCAGTTCGAACTCTAAATCAAACATGGTTTGTGCTAGCTTCTTGAAACTTGACACAATAAAGTAGTTCTACGTTCTGTCTCTAAGGTTTGTTTCCTCTTGATGTAGCCTTAAGCAGAGACTGGCGATTAACACTTTCAATGAAAGGCGTTGTTAAGCTTCCAAAAAACTACCGTCTCCTGAAATCTCAACATATATTTTTTCATCCAATCTTCATGATTCTTTCACGTATTGATCAGTACACCAATCAAACGTGGATGCCCAAGTTTTGTTCTTCTTGGTTGTAGCATTCGTTTGCAGGAACAGTTAGAAATTATAGGTTTCACTCTGTTTTCTCCTATATTGACAGATGCAGTTAGAACTCTAAATCAAACACGGTGTTTGCTAGCTTCTTGAAACTTGACACAATAAAGTAGTTCTACGTTCTATCTCTAAGGTTTGTTTCCTCTTGTATCCTAAAGCTGGGACTGGCGAATAACACTTATACTGAAAGGGGTTGCCAAACTTCCAACACACTAGAGTCTCCTGAAATCTCAACATATATTTTTTTCATCCAATCTTCATGATACTTTCAAGTAATGATCAGTACACCAATCCCACTTGGATGCCAAAGTTTAGTTCTCCTAGATTGAAGCATTCTTTTGGAGTAACAGTTTGAATTTTTAGGTTTCACTCTGTTTTCTCCTATATTGACAAAGGTAGTTTGAACTCTAAATCAAACACGGTTTGTGCTAGCTTCTTGAAACTTGAAACAGTAAAGTAGTTCTACATTCTTTTTTTATTTTTTGTTTCCTCTGGATGTAGACCTAGGCAGAGACTGACGAAAGACACATTCAATGAAAGGCGTTGTTAGGCTGCCAAAATACTACAGTCTCCTGAAATCTCAACATATTTTTTTTTCCGACCTTCATGATGATTTCAAGTAATGAGCAGTACACCAACAAAACGTGGATGTTCAAGTTTCGTTCTCCTACGTTGAAGCATTCGTTTGCAGTAACAGTTTGAATTTTTAGTTTTCACTCTGTTTTCTCCTATATTGACAGATGCAGTGAGAACTCTAAATTAAACACGGTTTGTGCTAGCTTCTTGAAACTTGACACAATAAAGTAGTTCTACGTTCTATCTCTAAGGTTTGTTTCCTCTTGTATCCTAAAGCTGGGACTGGCGAATAACAGTTATACTGAAAGGGGTTGCCAAACTTCCAACACACTAGAGTCTCCTGAAATCTCAACATATATTTTTTCATCCAATCTTCATGATACTTTCAAGTAATGATCAGTACACCAATCCCACTTGGATGCCAAAGTTTAGTTCTCCTAGATTGAAGCATTCTTTTGGAGTAACAGTTTGAATTTTTAGGTTTCACTCTGTTTTCTCCTATATTGACAAATGTAGTTTGAACTCTAAATCAAACAGGGTTTGTGCTAGCTTCTTGAAACTTGAAACAGTAAAGTAGTTCTACATTCTATTTTTATTCTTTGTTTCCTCTGGATGTAGACCTAAGCAGAGACTGACGAAAGACACATTCAATGAAAGGCGTTGTTAGGCTGCCAAAATACTACAGTCTCCTGAAAGCTCAACATATTTTTTTTCCGACCTTCATGATAATTTCATGTAATCAGCAGTACACCAATAAAACGAGAATGTTCAAGTTTCGTTCTCCTAGGTTAAAGCATTCGTTTGCAGTAACAGTTTGAATTTTTAGTTTTTACTCTGTTTTCCCCTATATTGACAGATGCAGTTCGAACTCTAAATCAAACATGGTTTGTGCTAGCTTCTTGAAACTTGACACAATAAAGTAGTTCTTCGTTCTGTCTCTAAGGTTTGTTTCCTCTTGATGTAGCCTTAAGCAGAGACTGGCGAATAACACTTTCAATGAAAGGCGTTGTTAAGCTTCCAAAAAACTACCGTCTCCTGATATCTCAACATATATTTTTTCATCCAATCTTCATGATTCTTTCAAGTATTGATCAGTACACCAATCAAACGTGGATGCCCAAGTTTTGTTCATCTAGGTTGTAGCATTCGTTTGCAGGAACAGTTAGAAATTATAGGTTTCACTCTGTTTTCTCCTATATTGACAGATGCAGTTAGAACTCTAAATCAAACACGGTTTGTGCTAGCTTATTGAAACTTGACACAATAAAGTAGTTCTTCGTTCTGTCTCTAAGGTTTGTTTCCTCTTGATGTAGCCTTAAGCAGAGACTGGCGAATAACACTTTCAATGAAAGGCGTTGTTAAGCTTCCAAAAAACTACCGTCTCCTGAAATCTCAACATATATTTTTTCATCCAATCTTCATGATTCTTTCAAGTATTGATCAGTACACCAATCAAACGTGGATGCCCAAGTTTTGTTCTTCTAGGTTGTAGCATTCGTTTGCAGGAACAGTTAGAATTTATAGGTTTCACTCTGTTTTCTCCTATATTGACAGATGCAGTTAGAACTCTAAATCAAACACGGTTTGTGCTAGCTTCTTGAAACGTGACACAATAAAGTAGTTCTACGTTCTATCTCTAAGGTTTGTTTCCTCTTGTATCCTAAAGCTGGGACTGGCGAATAACACTTATACTGAAAGGGGTTGCCAAACTTCCAACACACTAGAGTCTCCTGAAATCTCAACATATATTTTTTTCATCCAATCTTCATGATACTTTCAAGTAATGATCAGTACACCAATCCCACTTGGATGCCAAAGTTTAGTTCTCCTAGATTGAAGCATTCTTTTGGAGTAACAGTTTCAATTTTTAGGTTTCACTCTGTTTTCTCCTACATTGACAAATGTAGTTCGAACTCTAAATCAAACACGGTTTCTGCTAGCTTCTTGAAACTTGAATCAGTAAAGTAGTTCTACATTCTGTTTTTATTTTTTGTTTCCTCTGGATGTAGACCTAAGCAGAGACTGATGAAAGACACATTCAATGAAAGGCGTTGTTAGGCTGCCAAAATACTACTGTCTCCTGAAATCTCAACATATTTTTTTTTCCGACCTTCATGATGATTTCAAGCAATGAGCAGTACACCAATAAAACGTGGATGTTCAAGTTTCGTTCTCCTAGGTTGAAGCATTCGTTTGCAGTAACAGTTTGAATTTTTAGTTTTCACTCTGTTTTCTCCTATATTGACAGATGCAGTTCGAACTCTAAATCAAACATGGTTTGTCCTAGCTTCATGAAACTTGACACAATAAAGTAGTTCTACGTTCTATCTCTAAGGTTTGTTTCCTCTTGATGTAGCCTTAAGCAGAGACTGGCGAATAACACTTTCAATGAAAGGCGTTGTTAAGCTTCCAAAAAACTACCGTCTCCTGAAATCTCAACATATATTTTTTCATCCAATCTTCATGATTCTTTCAAGTATTGATCAGTACACCAATCAAACGTGGATGCCCAAGTTTTGTTCTTCTAGGTTGTAGCATTCGTTTGCAGGAAGAGTTAGAATTTATAGGTTTCACTCTGTTTTCTCCTATATTGACAGATGCAGTTAGAACTCTAAATCAAACACGGTTTGTGCTAGCTTCTTGAAACGTGACACAATAAAGTAGTTCTACGTTCTATCTCTAAGGTTTGTTTCCTCTTGTATCCTAAAGCTGGGACTGGCGAATAACAGTTATACTGAAAGGGGTTGCCAAACTTCCAACACACTAGAGTCTCCTGAAATCTCAACATATATTTTTTCATCCAATCTTCATGATACTTTCAAGTAATGATCAGTACACCAATCCCACTTGGATGCCAAAGTTTAGTTCTCCTAGATTGAAGCATTCTTTTGGAGTAACAGTTTGAATTTTTAGGTTTCACTCTGTTTTCTCCTATATTGACAAATGTAGTTCGAACTCTAAATCAAACACGGTTTGTGCTAGCTTCTTGAAACTTGAAACAGTAAAGTAGTTCTACATTCTATTTTTATTCTTTGTTTCCTCTGGATGTAGACCTAAGCAGAGACTGACGAAAGACACATTCAATGAAAGGCGTTGTTAGGCTGCCAAAATACTACAGTCTCCTGAAATCTCAACATATTTTTTTTTCCGACCTTCATGATAATTTCATGTAATCAGCAGTACACCAATAAAACGAGAATGTTCAAGGTTCGTTCTCCTAGGTTAAAGCATTCGTTTGCAGTAACAGTTTGAATTTTTAGTTTTCACTCTGTTTTCCCCTATATTGACAGATGCAGTTCGAACTCTAAATCAAACATGGTTTGTGCTAGCTTCTTGAAACTTGACACAATAAAGTAGTTCTTCGTTCTGTCTCTAAGGTTTGTTTCCTTTTGATGTAGCCTTAAGCAGAGACTGGCGAATAACACTTTCAATGAAAGGCGTTGTTAAGCTTCCAAAAAACTACCGTCTCCTGAAATCTCAACATATATTTTTTCATCCAATCTTCATGATTCTTTCAAGTATTGATCAGTACACCAATCAAACGTGGATGCCCAAGTTTTGTTCTTCTAGGTTGTAGCATTCGTTTGCAGGAAGAGTTAGAATTTATAGGTTTCACTCTGTTTTCTTCCTATATTGACAGATGCAGTTAGAACTCTAAATCAAACACGGTTTGTGCTAGCTTCTTGAAACGTGACACAATAAAGTAGTTCTACGTTCTATCTCTAAGGTTTGTTTCCTCTTGTATCCTAAAGCTGGGACTGGCGAATAACAGTTATACTGAAAGGGGTTGCCAAACTTCCAACACACTAGAGTCTCCTGAAATCTCAACATATATTTTTTCATCCAATCTTCATGATACTTTCAAGTAATGATCAGTACACCAATCCCACTTGGATGCCAAAGTTTAGTTCTCCTAGATTGAAGCATTCTTTTGGAGTAACAGTTTGAATTTTTAGGTTTCACTCTGTTTTCTCCTATATTGACAAATGTAGTTCGAACTCTAAATCAAACACGGTTTGTGCTAGCTTCTTGAAACTTGAAACAGTAAAGTAGTTCTACATTCTATTTTTATTCTTTGTTTCCTCTGGATGTAGACCTAAGCAGAGACTGACGAAAGACACATTCAATGAAAGGCGTTGTTAGGCTGCCAAAATACTACAGTCTCCTGAAATCTCAACATATTTTTTTTTCCGACCTTCATGATAATTTCATGTAATCAGCAGTACACCAATAAAACGAGAATGTTCAAGTTTCGTTCTCCTAGGTTAAAGCATTCGTTTGCAGTAACAGTTTGAATTTTTAGTTTTCACTCTGTTTTCCCCTATATTGACAGATGCAGTTCGAACTCTAAATCAAACATGGTTTGTGCTAGCTTCTTGAAACTTGACACAATAAAGTAGTTCTTCGTTCTGTCTCTAAGGTTTTTTTCCTCTTGATGTAGCCTTAAGCAGAGACTGGCGAATAACACTTTCAATGAAAGGCGTTGTTAAGCTTCCAAAAAACTACCGTCTCCTGAAATCTCAACATATATTTTTTCATCCAATCTTCATGATTCTTTCAAGTATTGATCAGTACACCAATCAAACGTGGATGCCCAAGTTTTGTTCTTCTAGGTTGTAGCATTCGTTTGCAGGAAGAGTTAGAATTTATAGGTTTCACTCTGTTTTCTCCTATATTGACAGATGCAGTTAGAACTCTAAATCAAACACGGTTTGTGCTAGCTTCTTGAAACGTGACACAATAAAGTAGTTCTACGTTCTATCTCTAAGGTTTGTTTCCTCTTGTATCCTAAAGCTGGGACTGGCGAATAACAGTTATACTGAAAGGGGTTGCCAAACTTCCAACACACTAGAGTCTCCTGAAATCTCAACATATATTTTTTCATCCAATCTTCATGATACTTTCAAGTAATGATCAGTACACCAATCCCACTTGGATGCCAAAGTTTAGTTCTCCTAGATTGAAGCATTCTTTTGGAGTAACAGTTTGAATTTTTAGGTTTCACTCTGTTTTCTCCTATATTGACAAATGTAGTTCGAACTCTAAATCAAACACGGTTTGTGCTAGCTTCTTGAAACTTGAAACAGTGAAGTAGTTCTACATTCTATTTTTATTCTTTGTTTCCTCTGGATGTAGACCTAAGCAGAGACTGACGAAAGACACATTCAATGAAAGGCGTTGTTAGGCTGCCAAAATACTACAGTCTCCTGAAATCTCAACATATTTTTTTTTCCGACCTTCATGATAATTTCATGTAATCAGCAGTACACCAATAAAACGAGAATGTTCAAGTTTCGTTCTCCTAGGTTAAAGCATTCGTTTGCAGTAACAGTTTGAATTTTTAGTTTTCACTCTGTTTTCCCCTATATTGACAGATGCAGTTCGAACTCTAAATCAAACATGGTTTGTGCTAGCTTCTTGAAACTTGACACAATAAAGTAGTTCTTCGTTCTGTCTCTAAGGTTTGTTTCCTCTTGATGTAGCCTTAAGCAGAGACTGGCGAATAACACTTTCAATGAAAGGCGTTGTTAAGCTTCCAAAAAACTACCGTCTCCTGATATCTCAACATATATTTTTCATCCAATCTTCATGATTCTTTCAAGTATTGATCTGTACACCAATCAAACGTGGATGCCCAAGTTTTGTTCATCTAGGTTGTAGCATTCGTTTGCAGGAACAGTTAGAAATTATAGGTTTCACTCTGTTTTCTCCTATATTGACAGATGCAGTTAGAACTCTAAATCAAACACGGATTGTGCTAGCTTATTGAAACTTGACACAATAAAGTAGTTCTACGTTCTATCTCTAAGGTTTGTTTCCTCTTGATGTAGCCTTAAGCAGAGACTGGCGAATAACACTTTCAATGAAAGGCGTTGTTAAGCTTCCAAAAAACTACCGTCTCCTGAAATCTCAACATATATTTTTTCATCCAATCTTCATGATTCTTTCAAGTATTGATCAGTACACCAATCAAACGTGGATGCCCAAGTTTTGTTCTTCTAGGTTGTAGCATTCGTTTGCAGGAAGAGTTAGAATTTATAGGTTTCACTCTGTTTTCTCCTATATTGACAGATGCAGTTAGAACTCTAAATCAAACACGGTTTGTGCTAGCTTCTTGAAACGTGACACAATAAAGTAGTTCTACGTTCTATCTCTAAGGTTTGTTTCCTCTTGTATCCTAAAGCTGGGACTGGCGAATAACAGTTATACTGAAAGGGGTTGCCAAACTTCCAACACACTAGAGTCTCCTGAAATCTCAACATATATTTTTTCATCCAATCTTCATGATACTTTCAAGTAATGATCAGTACACCAATCCCACTTGGATGCCAAAGTTTAGTTCTCCTAGATTGAAGCATTCTTTTGGAGTAACAGTTTGAATTTTTAGGTTTCACTCTGTTTTCTCCTATATTGACAAATGTAGTTCGAACTCTAAATCAAACACGGTTTGTGCTAGCTTCTTGAATCTTGAAACAGTAAAGTAGTTCTACATTCTATTTTTATTCTTTGTTTCCTCTGGATGTAGACCTAAGCAGAGACTGACGAAAGACACATTCAATGAAAGGCGTTGTTAGGCTGCCAAAATACTACAGTCTCCTGAAATCTCAACATATTTTTTTTTCCGACCTTCATGATAATTTCATGTAATCAGCAGTACACCAATAAAACGAGAATGTTCAAGTTTCGTTCTCCTAGGTTAAAGCATTCGTTTGCAGTAACAGTTTGAATTTTTAGTTTTCACTCTGTTTTCCCCTATATTGACAGATGCAGTTCGAACTCTAAATCAAACATGGTTTCTGCTAGCTTCTTGAAACTTGACACAATAAAGTAGTTCTTCGTTCTGTCTCTAAGGTTTGTTTCCTCTTGATGTAGCCTTAAGCAGAGACTGGCGAATAACACTTTCAATGAAAGGCGTTGTTAAGCTTCCAAAAAACTACCGTCTCCTGATATCTCAACATATATTTTTTCATCCAATCTTCATGATTCTTTCAAGTATTGATCAGTACACCAATCAAACGTGGATGCCCAAGTTTTGTTCATCTAGGTTGTAGCATTCGTTTGCACGAACAGTTAGAAATTATAGGTTTCACTCTGTTTTCTCCTATATTGACAGATGCAGTTAGAACTCTAAATCAAACACGGTTTGTGCTAGCTTATTGAAACTTGACACAATAAAGTAGTTCTACGTTCTATCTCTAAGGTTTGTTTCCTCTTGATGTAGCCTTAAGCAGAGACTGGCGAATAACACTTTCAATGAAAGGCGTTGTTAAGCTTCCAAAAACTACCGTCTCCTGATATCTCAACATATATTTTTTCATCCAATCTTCATGATTCTTTCAAGTATTGATCAGTACACCAATCAAACGTGGATGCCCAAGTTTTGTTCTTCTAGGTTGTAGCATTCGTTTGCAGGAACAGTTAGAATTTATAGGTTTCACTCTGTTTTCTCCTATATTGACAGATGCAGTTAGAACTCTAAATCAAACACGGTTTGTGCTAGCTTCTTGAAACGTGACACAATAAAGTAGTTCTACGTTCTATCTCTAAGGTTTGTTTCCTCTTGTATCCTAAAGCTGGGACTGGCGAATAACACTTATACTGAAAGGGGTTGCCAAACTTCCAACACACTAGAGTCTCCTGAAATCTCAACATATATTTTTTTCATCCAATCTTCATGATACTTTCAAGTAATGATCAGTACACCAATCCCACTTGGGATGCCAAAGTTTAGTTCTCCTAGATTGAAGCATTCTTTTGGAGTAACAGTTTGAATTTTTAGGTTTCACTCTGTTTTCTCCTATATTGACAAATGTAGTTCGAACTCTAAATCAAACACGGTTTCTGCTAGCTTCTTGAAACTTGAATCAGTAAAGTAGTTCTACATTCTGTTTTTACTTTTTGTTTCCTCTGGATGTAGACCTAAGCAGAGACTGATGAAAGACACATTCAATGAAAGGCGTTGTTAGGCTGCCAAAATACTACTGTCTCCTGAAATCTCAACATATTTTTTTTTCCGACCTTCATGATGATTTCAAGCAATGAGCAGTACACCAATAAAACGTGGATGTTCAAGTTTCGTTCTCCTAGGTTGAAGCATTCGTTTGCAGTAACAGTTTGAATTTTTAGTTTTCACTCTGTTTTCTCCTATATTGACAGATGCAGTTCGAACTCTAAATCAAACATGGTTTGTCCTAGCTTCATGAAACTTGACACAATAAAGTAGTTCTACGTTCTATCTCTAAGGTTTGTTTCCTCTTGATGTAGCCTTAAGCAGAGACTGGCGAATAACACTTTCAATGAAAGGCGTTGTTAAGCTTCCAAAAAACTACCGTCTCCTGAAATCTCAACATATATTTTTTCATCCAATCTTCATGATTCTTTCAAGTATTGATCAGTACACCAATCAAACGTGGATGCCCAAGTTTTGTTCTTCTAGGTTGTAGCATTCGTTTGCAGGAAGAGTTAGAATTTATAGGTTTCACTCTGTTTTCTCCTATATTGACAGATGCAGTTAGAACTCTAAATCAAACACGGTTTGTGCTAGCTTCTTGAAACGTGACACAATAAAGTAGTTCTACGTTCTATCTCTAAGGTTTGTTTCCTCTTGTATCCTAAAGCTGGGACTGGCGAATAACAGTTATACTGAAAGGGGTTGCCAAACTTCCAACACACTAGAGTCTCCTGAAATCTCAACATATATTTTTTTCATCCAATCTTCATGATACTTTCAAGTAATGATCAGTACACCAATCCCACTTGGATGCCAAAGTTTAGTTCTCCTAGATTGAAGCATTCTTTTGGAGTAACAGTTTGAATTTTTAGGTTTCACTCTGTTTTCTCCTATATTGACAAATGTAGTTCGAACTCTAAATCAAACACGGTTTCTGCTAGCTTCTTGAAACTTGAATCAGTAAAGTAGTTCTACATTCTGTTTTTACTTTTTGTTTCCTCTGGATGTAGACCTAAGCAGAGACTGATGAAAGACACATTCAATGAAAGGCGTTGTTAGGCTGCCAAAATACTACTGTCTCCTGAAATCTCAACATATTTTTTTTTCCGACCTTCATGATGATTTCAAGCAATGAGCAGTACACCAATAAAACGTGGATGTTCAAGTTTCGTTCTCCTAGGTTGAAGCATTCGTTTGCAGTAACAGTTTGAATTTTTAGTTTTCACTCTGTTTTCTCCTATATTGACAGATGCAGTTCGAACTCTAAATCAAACATGGTTTGTCCTAGCTTCATGAAACTTGACACAATAAAGTAGTTCTACGTTCTATCTCTAAGGTTTGTTTCCTCTTGATGTAGCCTTAAGCAGAGACTGGCGAATAACACTTTCAATGAAAGGCGTTGTTAAGCTTCCAAAAAACTACCGTCTCCTGAAATCTCAACATATATTTTTTCATCCAATCTTCATGATTCTTTCAAGTATTGATCAGTACACCAATCAAACGTGGATGCCCAAGTTTTGTTCTTCTAGGTTGTAGCATTCGTTTGCAGGAAGAGTTAGAATTTATAGGTTTCACTCTGTTTTCTCCTATATTGACAGATGCAGTTAGAACTCTAAATCAAACACGGTTTGTGCTAGCTTCTTGAAACGTGACACAATAAAGTAGTTCTACGTTCTATCTCTAAGGTTTGTTTCCTCTTGTATCCTAAAGCTGGGACTGGCGAATAACAGTTATACTGAAAGGGGTTGCCAAACTTCCAACACACTAGAGTCTCCTGAAATCTCAACATATATTTTTTCATCCAATCTTCATGATACTTTCAAGTAATGATCAGTACACCAATCCCACTTGGATGCCAAAGTTTAGTTCTCCTAGATTGAAGCATTCTTTTGGAGTAACAGTTTGAATTTTTAGGTTTCACTCTGTTTTCTCCTATATTGACAAAGGTAGTTTGAACACTAAATCAAACACGGATTGTGCTAGCTTCTTGAAACTTGAAACAGTAAAGTAGTTCTACATTCTTTTTTTATTTTTTGTTTCCTCTGGATGTAGACCTAGGCAGAGACTGACGAAAGACACATTCAATGAAAGGCGTTGTTAGGCTGCCAAAATACTACAGGCTCCTGAAATCTCAACATATTTTTTTTTCCGACCTTCATGATCATTTCAAGTAATGAGCAGTACACCAATAAAACGTGGATGTTCAAGTTTCGTTCTCCTAGGTTGAAGCATTCGTTTGCAGTAACAGTTTGAATTTTTAGTTTTCACTCTGTTTTCTCCTATATTGACAGATGCAGTTCGAACTCTAAATCAAACATGGTTTGTGCTAGCTTCATGAAACTTGACACAATAAAGAAGTTCTACGTTCTATCTCTAAGGTTTGTTTCCTCTTGATGTAGCCTTAAGCAGAGACTGGCGAATAACACTTTCAATGAAAGGCGTTGTTAAGCTTCCAAAAAACTACCGTCTCCTGAAATCTCAACATATATTTTTTCATCCAATCTTCATGATTCTTTCAAGTATTGATCAGTACACCAATCAAACGTGGATGCCCAAGTTTTGTTCTTCTAGGTTGTAGCATTCGTTTGCAGGAACAGTTAGAATTTATAGGTTTCACTCTGTTTTCTCCTATATTGACAGATGCAGTTAGAACTCTAAATCAAACACGGTTTGTGCTAGCTTCTTGAAACGAGACACAATAAAGTAGTTCTACGTTCTATCTCTAAGGTCTGTTTCCTCTTGTATACTAAAGCTGGGACTGGCGAATAACACTTATACTGAAAGGGGTTGCCAAACTTCCAACACACTAGAGTCTCCTGAAATCTCAACATATATTTTTTCATCCAATCTTCATGATACTTTCAAGTAATGATCAGTACACCAATCCCACTTGGATGCCAAAGTTTAGTTCTCCTAGATTGAAGCATTCTTTTGGAGTAACAGTTTGAATTTTTAGGTTTCACTCTGTTTTCTCCTATATTGACAAATGTAGTTCGAACTCTAAATCAAACACGGTTTGTGCTAGCTTCTTGAAACTTGAAACAGTAAAGTAGTTCTACATTCTATTTTTATTTTTTGCTTCCTCTGGATGTAGACCTAAGCAGAGACTGACGAAAGACACATTCAATGAAAGGCGTTGTTAGGCTGCCAAAATACTACAGGCTCCTGAAATCTCAACATATTTTTTTTCCCGACCTTCATGATCATTTCAAGTAATGAGCAGTACACCAATAAAACGTGGATGTTCAAGTTTCGTTCTCCTAGGTTGAAGCATTCGTTTGCAGTAACAGTTTGAATTTTTAGTTTTCACTCTGTTTTCTCCTATATTGACAGATGCAGTTTGAACTCTAAATCAAACATGGTTTGTGCTAGCTTCATGAAACTTGACACAATAAAGTAGTTCTACGTTCTATCTCTAAGGTTTGTTTCCTCTTGATGTAGCCTTAAGCAGAGACTGGCGAATAACACTTTCAATGAAAGGCGTTGTTAAGCTTCCAAAAAACTACCGTCTCCTGAAATCTCAACATATATTTTTTCATCCAATCTTCATGATTCTTTCAAGTATTGATCAGTACACCAATCAAACGTGGATGCCCAAGTTTTGTTCTTCTAGGTTGTAGCA